>NC_136521.1:3619267-3766767 GCF_053919585.1 Euprymna scolopes | reverse complement strand
GGTACAGCAAAGTCTATCAATAATAATAATAACAACAATAATAATAATAGGATGTAGCAGATGTGACTGAAGAAAGATCATGGTAATGGCTTAGAGCTGGGTGTCTGGCTAAGAGTACTGAAGCTTTTGTTTGTAAAGCACAAGAGCAGGCATTAGGAACAGGATTGTTCAAAAAAGTGGTTCTAGGAGAGGAAGTGGCTGCAGAATGCCGGATTTGTGGTAAGACCTCAGAAATAATTGCGCACCTTTCGGGAGAGTATGGCGGATTGTCCCAGAGAGACTACTGCAAAAGACGCGATCACATGGGACTCCGGATATATTGGGAGGTCTGTAAGAAGGTTGGGATTATTATTGTTATTATCATTATTATTGATATTATTATTATTATTAATATTATTATTATTATTAATATTATTATTATTATTATTATTATTGTTATTATTATTATTGTTATTATTAATATTATTATTATTATTATTATTATTTTATTATTATTGGCTCACAAGGAGCTTTTATATAGGCCATAAAAGATCTCCCCTTGAGAACAACCTGTGGTGTTCCCTGGAAGCTGAGTTACAACAAAGTTGCAATAAAGTTATTCCAACTGTGTTGGAAAGTGGTTAGTGGAGGTTCCTGATGAATTGAAAACAAGCGAGGATGGCAATGTCGAGGTATGGTGGGACGAAAGTGTCATAACGACCAAGCAATTGGAACAAATCGGATTTGGTCGTCAGTGACAAGGTTTAAAAAAACTGGCAGAGTGTAGACTTTTCAGTACCCTGGGACAGGAACGTGAGAGAAGAAGAAGAACGAGAACTGGAGCAATTATGCTCCATTGGCCCTGGAGCTAAGATGTATACACAGGATTAAAACATAAATAATACCAGTCGTAGTTGGTACACTAGGAATAGTATCAAGTTGCCTGGAAGGACAATTGAAAAAAAACATACGAATTCTCGATGTTTTAGGTGGCCTTCAGACCTCTGCTATTGTAGGTTCGTAATTAAAGGATACTCTAACTTAACTTCCAAATCTGACCCCCCCAAGATCGCCATGGGCATGGAATATGTGTCTATATTAAAGATGGCTTTCCATGTGGTAGGGACATCTCTAGAGAAGATCCTAACTTACCCTATATGTGCTTCCGGGTTGCACTAGCTCACACTACTGCATTTATATTTACTCTCTATCCCCCCATAACAGCGGAGTTACTATCTTTAAAAGCATATCTGAGAAAATTGACCAAGTTCTATCAGCATATCCTTCAGCTAACATTCACGTATGTGGAGACTTCAATGTTCATAATGTGGAATGATTGACCCACTCAAACAAGACCGATGATGAGAGGAGGTTCTGTCATGATTTCTCCATTGCTTATGACCTCACTCAGATTGTTCACGAACCAACCCGTGTGCCCGACAATGACGGCCAGTATGCAAGTCTCCTAGACCTTTTTTTCTCACAACTTGCCCTGAACTATGTTCAGTTTCCGTTCTGTCTCCTCTTAGATCTTCCGACCACTCAGTTGTATCAATTAAGATAAAAATGAAATGTAATAAATCCTCAGACGTAAATCTCCATCGTACAGTATATCGATACACTATGGCTGACCGGGATAGTTTCCGTACATTTATATCGGATCTTCCTCTGCGTTCCATGCTTAAAAAGGATGTGTCGTCTATAGTATCAGACCTGACGCCATGGTTTTCTCCAGAATGTGCTGCTGCTATTGCGCACAGAAATCACTTTTTCCACTGCTTCCAACGTAATGGATGTATGGAAACTAAAGCCGCTTTTAGGACTGCCAGCAACCATTGTAAGAAAGTAATAAAGAATGCAAGAGAGTTATATGCTCAGTCCATCAAGTCCAAATAAATAATTTCATTCATAAGGATCGTCCTGTGTCTACAGAGACAATAAGCGCACAGTTTGGTATCAGTGTGAGAATTGTAAAGATAATTATTCGCGAGGAACTCAAGATGCGGAAGATTTGCACGAATTCTTCAGTCTACAACTCTATCCTTGTCACAGACTATTTGATCAAGGTGGGCATCAAGACAGTTCCTCGCTCTACCATACCTTTCTTCCTGTGACTTTTGGTTATTCTCTAAGTTCAAGGAAAAGCTCAGAGAGTGTCGCTATGAGACAATTAAGGAGATAAAAGAGGCCGTTACGAATGTAATTGACATGCTAACACAAGGGAACTTCCATGGACTTTCTAGAAGTTGCTGGAATGGTGCAACTGCAGCTGGAGGAGATTACTTCGAAGGCAAATAGAGTTTCATGTGTGTTCTATCAAATAAAAGTGCCCATACAAAAAAGTTTGGAAACTTGTTGAACGCACCTCGTACTTTAATTATTTACCCCCGACTGTATAAGTTTTTACCCTCTAGAGGTAAGTTTACCTCTGGTTGAGAACTTCTGGCTTATAGTCTAGGGAATAACCTTGGTTTGAAAGACACGCGAGCCTAACTGAATTAGGCGGAATTATTCACCTCTGTTCACACTATTATATGGTGTCCTGGCTATGACTCTCCCTCTATCTCTTTTCCTCGATGTATTCATGAATTCATTGTTGCTCATCGTTTTTTATTTTACCCAGGTGTTCAGACTGTCACCGTATGTTTCTCGTTGTCGTCCTCTGCTTCTTCTACCCTATGATCGATCCCGTCAAGCTGATCTGTTCTATTCCGCTTTTTCTGTAGACATTCCGCTTTTTCTGTAGACATTCCGCTTTTTCTGTAGGCATTCCGCTTTTTCTGTAGACATTCCGCTTTTTCTGTAGACATTCCGCTTTTTCTGTAGACATTCCGCTTTTTCTGTAGACATTCCGCTTTTTCTGTAGACATGGCCAATGAACCTCATTTGTCTTTTTCGTTCTTATTAGAGTTCTTTCTGTGTTTGCCATTCTAAAAACCTCTTGATTTGTTTTCTTTTCTCTCCAGGATATCTTCCAAATTCTCCCCAGGAACCAAGTTTCTGTTGCCCCAAGTCTATTCCTCGTACGTCACCCACAACCGTCTAACAGAACAGGCAATACATACGTTCGGAGTCTTCTGAATTTGGTGGCTATTTTTATGTTTCTGTTGGTCATGATTGATGAAAATCTCTTGAAGGAGACTTTAGCTGCGACTCTGTGACTTTGTAGTTCATCAGTGCTCTTTCCATCAAACATGATCCAGTATCTCAGATATTTGAATTTATCAAATTGTTTAAGTGAATGAGTTATAACTACCCAAAAAGTTTCGTACATTTTTTTGGTATAACTTCTCTATATAAAAACAAATACCAAAAACATATGCAACATTACAGATTACCGAATACATCGTTATTATTAGAATTTTTGTTGTTGTTAATTTGTGGTTTATATTCACAATCTATTTTCCTAAAAGAAATCGCATTCTCCAATGAATGGATAGCCGTGCGATATGTTCTTTTTTTTTTATAAAAACGGAAAACGCTTTTCTTTTTTATCATTAATAATTGAAAGGTCAGCTAGAAAAGCGCCGTCTAGCGTCGAAATTGTGAACAAAAGCAATAAACAATTCGATTCAAATCAAGTCGGAAATGACACAAGGATTAACAGTGAGTCGACGCATCCGTTCAATTTCAAAATAAAATGTACACACCTGTAAGGATATCAGTTCGTAAAATTGGGAGGCAAGGGTTTCGTAATCAACATCGACACCTCTCCTGAATCGATACTGCTTGGGTCCAGTGGAAGAGAGAGACTCAAAACTGACCGCAAACGATGCCGAGATAAGCAGAGAACACATACAGCACCAAAAATACCCAAATGGTTACCCATTTTGGTACGGCAAGGTTCAGAGTTGCTTAACTTCAGTGATCTGACGGGAATCGGTGTGACAAAATGATTATGACGTATACGTGTATTATGTCGGAACAGCAAGTAACATACAAACTTTGCAAACTGAATTCTATTAAGCAACAAAAAAGGTCCTTTCTTATTTCAGTTATTATTTATGTATTAATTTACCTATTTATTTATCTTACAAACATGCCCCAAAATGATGTCCTTCCACCAAAACATTGTTATAATTATTGCCACTAGTGATGCATCCGCTCAGTCTCAAAGGAAAATGGACACACCTGTAAGGATAGCAGTTCGTGTAATTGGGAGGCAAGGGTTGCGCAATCATCACCCGCACCTCTTCTTAATCGACACTGCTTGGGTCCAGTGGAAAGGAGAGACCTAAGACTGACTGAAAACAATGCAGAGATAAACAGAGAAACATAAAGTTGCGTACGTTGTCATTATTGCGTATCATATTCTATTATTTACGTTATCCAGGTTTCAGACTGTCAACGTGTGTTTCTCTCAGTTGTCCTCTGCTTCTTCTACCCACGATCTTACTTTTGGCTGCGGCTTCCATCAAATATGATCTTTCCCCTTATTCTTTGCTGGTTGTCGGAGAATAGTTTGATGACGATCAGGTGAAGCCTGTCTACCCTGGCAGTACTTACTGAGCGAGATGTTCTGATTCAGAACCCTATTCACACTGTTTTTAAAATAAAGTGTTCGATGTATTGCTATAGTTTTCTTTGCAATTATACAGACAGTAGGTTGCAGTTTCTTTCTGTCCGAGCAGTGCACATGCTGAGAGATTGTCCTGACCATTGCACCGAGAGGTATCTTCTGCTCAACACATGAAATTCGAAACCGCGAACACAATTATTTTCGTTTGCTTCTGTATTACATCAGAAACCCGCTTTCAATGACTCACGTTACCCTCATCAGAAGGGCTAAAGTGGGTTCTCTTACTTTAGATTCTTTAAGATTCAACTTATCAAATACAGATTATTATAATAATATAATTATTCAATACTATATATATATATATATATATATATATATATATATATATATATATATACAGGGTGTCCACAAAGTCTGGCTACATAATGTAGCCGGACTTTGTGAAAGCATCCTCTACATTATGTTGCAAGACTTTGTGGGAACCCTGTATATATATATATATATATATATATATATATATATATATATATATAGATATATATATATATATATATAAAAATATATATATACACACATATATATACACGCACACACACACATATATATATACACATATATATACATGCACACACACATACAGGGTGTCCACAAAGAAAATATATATATATATATACATACATATATATACAGTGTGTGTGTGTGTATATATATGCAGGGTGCCCACAAAGTCTGGCTACATAATCTACAGGATGCTTCCACAAAGTCTGGCTACATAATCTAGAGGATACTAGCCAGACTTTGTGGACACCCTTTTATATATTGTTAAATAGCACGGAGTGTTTTTGCTCAAGTTGTACAATCACACTTTTAAACCAATGTACATGTATTTTATCCACGTTCGTAACACGTAAAATGTATTTTTTCACACAGGACGCTTCACTATTTTAAGTAATTTAAATGTAATTTGAACTGAAGCATTTAAAGGCATCTAGAGTTTAAACGAAACAGTAATCAAAACCTGAAGACGACTGATAAAACTCAATTGAACGTACTTGCAACCCCCCCATAAAAACAGATGGACGAAAACTTCTGGGCTTGACCATTACTCCTGATCTTAAATGGAACACGTACATCAAATCTGTTGCCAAGGCCGCTGGAAAAATGGTGGGATCTTTCTATCGATCCGGTAGATATCTCACTGCTGATGCTATTCTCTATCTATATAAGAGCCAGGTACGTCCAAGGATGGAATATTGTTGCCACATCTGGGCAGGAGCTGCTAGAAAGGACTTGTCCTGCCTTGATAGAGTTAAAAATAGACTTCGTAGCCTCGTAGGAGATGTCCTTTTCTCTTCCCTGCAACCTCTATCTCACAGAAGAGATATTGCGAGCTTGTCTCTGATGTATCGTTATTTCATGGAAAGTGTTCGACTGAGCTTCAATCTATGGTCCCCCCTCGCCAAACTTTCACAAGAAACACTCGTCTAGCTGTAAACACTATCAATAATTTCCCCCACTCTTTACCTGTGCCTAAACCTAAACGTAGATTCCATGAACAAAGCTTTTTTCTTAGAATTGCACGCCTGTGGAATTGTCTTCCGTTTTCCTGCTTTCTGGCTGACTACAATATGGTTGTGTTCAAGTCTAACGTAAATAAGTTCTTGATGAGCCGTTCCATATAAGTTATCAAATTTAACAAATTTTCATTACTAATGATTACTATATTGTCCAATTTCCAATTGTTTATCTGTTTTATCCTTGAGTGGCCTCTTGGCCTTGATAATGTGTTGATACCTACGTAAAAAAAAAGTCCAATGTGAACAAGTTCTAATTGAACCGTCCCCCTAAGTAATCCAAGTTACAAAATTCCCACTGTTTACTATGCTAAAATCACAATGACTAATGTATACCTATTAACCCTTATCCTCGAGTGGCCTCTGTGCCTTGATAAGCGGTGACACTCATGTAAAAAAAAAAAAAAAAACGACTACCGAAAATTTTTACAAAAATTCGACTGAGATATAAGAATGACCATTCGAAAAATGGAAAAATTACAAAAAAAAAAGATCATTAAACAAAGATTCTCCGTGCTATATAACAATTCCTGTCTGCCTAAATACATACACATATAATAATAATAATAATAATAATAATAATAATAATAATAATAATAATGATAGCACGGAGTTGGATACTCCACTAGACTATATCAATTCTTTCCTGGATTCTAGTAAGACCCAGAGACCAAAACAAAGGATAAGTGCTGAGCTAGTCTTTGGAACAAAGATTATGTTAGTAAATCCTATCGGCGAAGAATCAATTTAGTCACGAATTCGAGTGTTGAGTAATTCTCTTGAACAAAGATGGCGGCAGTAAATTAAATAAGCGAAGAATCAATGTAGTTTGGATCAGCAGTGGTTCAGTCGTGTTAAGACAGAGAATGATAGCGAACTGATTTGAATCCAAAATTCGATATTTTTATAATGAGGTCGGATTCTTCTGTAGTTATAAATGCAACAAACTAATATATATATATATATATATATATATATATATATATATATATATATATATATATATATATACGTGTGTGTGTGTTTGTATAATATATATATATACATGCATATATATATATATATATACATATACATATATATATGTATAAGAAAGAAAATTAAAACCTCAAATAATAGCACGAACCTGGATACTCCACCAGACTATATCAATTCTTTCCTGCATTCTAGTAAGACCCAGATACCAATTCGCTATTTTAAGTAATTTAAATGTAATTTGAACTGAATCATAAGAGACGAATATTGGCTGAAGAGAGATTGATAAGGATACCTTAAACGGGCCTTATTATCGGGCTTGAAACCGACGGTACCAATGATACGTCTCAACTAACAACTTTCTGTACACAATATATATATATATAGGCAACGCGGAACATTCTTAGATCCTTATTCAATCCCGGGCAACGTTGGGTCTCCCTGCTAATATATTGAAAGTTGAGTTTTTTCTCACTCTGTCATTGATGTTAAAAGCCTTAATTGTCCATTTAAAACTTATTAAAATGACTTTCTTCATATATTCATATATATATATATATATATATATATATATATATATATATATATATATATATATATATATATATATATGCGAGCGACTAGATGAAGGTACAGTAATTTGCATATTCTTGATTAGGCAGAAAGAAAAATTACCTCGATATAGAGGATTATCTCTCCATTGACCAAAGACAAATTAAGTTTAGTTCAGCATTAGAACAGATACTACACACTGATCTTAGCCTGAAGGCCACATACTTTTTCTATTGGTATTTGTTTGCTTCCCGACGAAGCAAAATGTGACACACGGTCGTTTTTAAAGTGGAGGAAAACCAGCTCCTCAAAACGTGGCCCTCTGTAAGTAGGCAACAATAAAAATTTCCCTACGGATAGAAGGGACTCCCTCTTCATTAACTAAGGGCAAATTTACTTAAGTGTATCATCAGAACAGATACTACACTTATCTTGGCCCCAAAGCCAAATACGTTTTCTATTTCAAAAATTATTAAAACGATTTTCATAATATATTGTAATGGATATGCCAACGAGTATGTGAAGATTAAGTAATTTGCATATTCCTTTACAAAAAGAACATTCATAACTTATTCATTTTTTATTAGATGATTGAATTCATTTAACTATTACACTGAATTCTATTTATGCATCGTTTCTGCACAATTGCGTATAATTCACGATTAACACGTTCTCGCACATGGCCACATATATATATATATATTTTTTTTTTTTTACACAGTGATCACCACTTATCAAGGCCCGGAAGCCACTCAGGGATAAGGGTTATTGCAAGTACATCACGTTAGTGAGGAGATTTTATGAAGTGTTTAATTAGGGGGGGGGGCGGTTCATTAGGAATTTGTTAACATTAGACTTGAAGACATCCAAGTTGTAGTCCGGAGGGAAGCAGGCAGACGGAACAGAGTTACACAGGCGTGCAGTTCTAAGAAAGAAGCTTTGCTCATGAAACCCGCGTTTTGATTTAGGCACAGATATAGAGTGGGGGAAATTTTTCACAGTGGATTCAGCTAGACGGGTGTTTTTCGTGAAAGTTTGGCGAGGGGGGGGACCAGGGATTGGAGTTCAGACGAGCACATATATATGTTTGTAAAAAGGAACAAACCGTATTATGTGTTCATCAACGTTTCGTCTTTCTTTCGAGACTTCCCCTGGATGAATGAGATTAAGAAACAAAAAACACCAGTACAAAATATTTGAAAATGTTTCACGTGCAAAGTGTGACGCTATTCTATTTCAGAAAAACGGAAAAAGACATGGACATTCAAAAAGGAGTGGGGGGGGGCTTGCGCTGTTAAAGAGAGGGAAATCTTAGTGACGTCATATAGTCGTTAATGTAATTTTAAAAGATATGAACGCAGTTAATATTCTTACTGGAAAGAAATATATCTGTCCTTTTCCGTTTTTCTGAAATAGAACAGCGTCGCACTTTGCACGTGAAACATTTTCAAATATTTTGTACTGGTGTTTTTTGTTTCTTAATCCCATTCATCCAGAGGAAGTCTCGAAATAAAGATGAAACGTTGATGAACACTTAATACGGTTTGTTCCTTTTTATTTCTCTATTTTGTCGGAATACTATTTCCATTATTTTCATCATATATGTTTGTGTGTGTGTGTGTGTGTATATATATATATATATATATATATATAATTTAAAGGAGATTAGAATAATAGTCTAAAGAGCTAAGTGTATTTTAATGTAACAGTGAAATTACTAGTTTGATTAAAATACAGGAAATGCTCGTTGTAATTTAGATATATAATAAGCTCGATAGTTAAATGTCCTAGAGCTAATTCAATATTAAAATTTAAAAATCAAATTTTAATTAAATTAAAAATCAGTTTCATAAGAAGGAACAACAACAAAGTCAATTATCTGTACGATCGTTTCGGAAATCCGTGCTTTTTATTTGTGGTATACATGAAGTTATGTATAAAATTGAAGTTATTGAATAAAATAAAAAGCTATAGCAAACATCTAAATGACTACTTTAAACACAGTTCCTGATTTCAAAAAAAGAAAAACTAAAAGATTCATCTGCCTTACTTTTAATGCTAGGTTTATTTATGGTGTCTTTTAAATTCAATAAAAATCCTCCTAAATTTGCTGATGAGGAGACCGTGCTTACCAAAAAAACTATATATAATTGTTCTACATAACTTCATGTATACCACAAATAAAAAGCACGGATTTCCGAAACGATCGTACAGATAATTGACTTTGTTGTTGTTCCTTCTTATGAAACTGATTTTTAATTTAATTAAAATTTGATTTTTAAATTTAAAAATTTTTTTTTTTAATTTTTAAATTGAAAATCACTTTACTTAATATATATATATATATATATATATATATATTAAGTAAAGTGATTTTCAATTTAAAATTTTTTTAAAGATTTTTAAATTGAAAATCACTTTACTTAATATATATATATATATATATATATATATATATACACACACACACACACATATATATATATTAATATATATATATATATATGTTTGTTAGCCTGCCTACTACCACCTTTTTTTGCTCAACCCACACCTTCCCTTCAAAGACAACGTCGGGCACGCAGGCCTGTATATAATAATAATAAAAAAACATGCAAATTATTTTGTATACGATGAACTTTATTTATTAATACAATTACTGCAATTATTAGCAGTTGTTTTGTATTTTTTTTGCATGAGATTCTATGTCGAATACGGATCGTCGACTTATATAATTGTTGGGATGGCACTCTTACAGATTCTGACAATGGACTATCTCTGACGTTTCTTCCGGAGTGTGAACCCAAGATTCAGAGAGAGAGAGAGAGAGAGAGAGAGAGAGAGAGAGAGAGAGAGAGAGAGAGAGAGAGAGAGACAGACAGACAGACAGACAGACAGACAGACAGACAGAGAGAGATAACTTTACTTTGTCTTTAGTTGAGCCGAGTCCGTTTCTCTATTTTCTGTTTAATATATTAAATTTTTCTTAGAACTGCACGCCTGTGGAACTCTGTTCCGTCTGCCTGCTTCCCTCCGGACTACAACTTGGATGTCTTCAAGTCTAATGTTAACAAATTCCTAATGAACCGCCCCCTTAAGTAAATACTTCATCAAATCTCCTCACTAACGTAATGTACTTGCAATAACCCTTATCCCTGAGTGGCTTCCGGGCCTTGATAAGTGGTGATCTCTGTGTAAAAAAAAAAATTCATTTCATTGTTTCCGAGTCTTCTCGTTATTCTTTCCAACATTCACACCATAAAACAACAAAGAAAAAAAATGCAAATTATATTTGTACAGAATGCATTTTATTTATTCAAGTCAAAAATGTCACATAAAAATTTATCTAATCATTTATATGATTGGAGTTTTTTTTTTTAAAATACATTTCTTTGTATGCCATTCGACGTCGAATACATATGTCTACCAGGTGGAGTTGCAACGGCTCTTCAGGTAACTGCAGATCTTGGGGTGGCTGGCGAATCGGTTGTAAAGAGCCATCAATTTGGGATAGCTGCTGAACATGTTCTGGTTTTCCCTGAACATGTTCTCCATGCAGCAGTAGAACATCATGTCGCACCACATCATCTGGAAAAGAAAAAGAAGACAAGGAAACATAAGTGAAAAGCTATTTATATATGTGTTTTAAGTAAAGAGTGTTTGGCGAAAAATAATATCGGACAGAAAAACAAATAGAATAAATGAAGAGCGTCGGGTTTCGATCGTGGCTTGAGGTAGTGGCCTGTCAAGCCGCACTGATGAACTGTGATATAGCGAAACACTATATATATATGATGGATTTAAAAAAACTAAATATCCTAAATGCCTAGCTAACCGGGTTTCGTTCCACAGAGCTAAATCGAGGAAAAATTGCGATAAAAAATGTCATGTATATGGCGGGTTTATTTATCTATTTAGTTTTATATATATATATATATATATATATATATATATATATATATATATATATATATATATATATATTTATCCCCTGATAATTTCTTATTCTCTTTAATCGACATTTTTCTTCGATTTAGCTATGTTGAGCGTGAAACGAAACCCGGTTAGCTAGCCGTTTTTCATTGTTTTATATTTTAAAATCAATGTTAATTGGTCTTTATTCAGCAATTATTAAATTTTGTATCCCAAATGTATATATATATATATATATATATATATATATATATATATATATATATATATATATATATATTTATATATAAATTTTATTTATTAAGTATTTTAATATTTTTTATTCAAATGTTATATACGTATATATATATACATATATATATATGATTTTTGTATATATATATATATATTTTGTATATATATATATATTTTGTATATATATATATATTTTGTATATATATATATATATATATATATATATATATATATATATGATTTGTTAATTACATCCTGAATCACGTATGTTCTGTAAAAACTATCCAAACATACCTGATCACCCATGAAGAATTTGTTTCCACCATCGCGCATAGACAAGGTTCTTTCCATGAAGGGCATCACACGGTTGAAAGTGTTCATGTATCTCCAGTTCATATAGTTCTGTTTAAAATAGAAAGAATTAATAAATTGATTTTCATCGTAATAAGTCATAGTCTTATCTTATGTTTCAGCTATTTTAACGTAAAAGCTCCACTGAAATGATGTAAATGGCGTTTTTTTTTATTGAAAAGAAAAATAAACGTAGCAAACTCGTTGTTTTTGTTTGTTTCTGTCTAATTTTTAAGGTGAAACTCAAACGTTTCATCGACTTTTATCTGATTTTCAAGGTGACATTAAAACCTTTTCTCGACTTTAATCTAATTCTTAAAGTGACACTTAACCCTTTCCCTGAGCTATCCGATCTTTAAAATGACACCCAAACGTTTTCTGGAATTCTATCTAATTTTTAAGGTGACACGCAAACGTTTCATCGAATTTTATCTAATTTTTAAGGTGACACTACAAACGTTTCATCGAATTTTATCTAATTTTTAAGGTGACACTCAAACGTTTCATCGAATTTTATCTAATTTTTAAGGTGACACTCAAACGTTTCATCGAATTTTATCTAATTTTTAAGGTGACACTCAAACGTTTCATCGACTTTTTTCTAAGTTTTAAGGTGACACTCAAACGTTTCATCGAATTTTATCTAATTTTTTAGGTACCACTCAAACGTTTCATCGACTTTTGTCTAATTTTTAAGGTGACACTCAAACGTTTCATCGACTTTTATCTAATTTTTAAGGTGACACTCAAACGTTTCATCGAATTTTATCTAATTTTTAAGGTGACACTCAAACGTTTCATCGACTTTTTTCTAATTTTTAAGGTGACACTCAAACGTTTCATCGAATTTTATCTAATTTGTAAGGTACCACTCAAACGTTTCATCGACTTTTTTCTAATTTTTAAGGTGACACTCAAACGTTTCATCGAATTTTATCTAATTTTTAAGGTGACACTCAAACGTTTCATCGACTTTTTTCTAATTTTTAAGGTGACACTCAAACGTTTCATCGAATTTTATCTAATTTTTAAGGTGACACTCAAACGTTTCATCGACTTTTTTCTAATTTTTAAGTTGACACTCAAACGTTTCATCGAATTTTATCTAATTTTTAAGGTACCACTCAAACGTTTCATCGACTTTTGTCTAATTTTTAAGGTGACACTCAAACGTTTCATCGACTTTTATCTAATTTTTAAGGTGACACTCAAACGTTTCATCGAATTTTATCTAATTTTTAAGGTGACACTCAAACGTTTCATCGACTTTTTTCTAATTTTTAAGGTGACACTCAAACGTTTCATCGACTTTTATCTAATTTGTAAGGTACCACTCAAACGTTTCATCGACTTTTTTCTAATTTTTAAGGTGACACTCAAACGTTTCATCGAATTTTATCTAATTTTTAAGGTGACACTCAAACGTTTCATCGACTTTTTTCTAATTTTTAAGGTGACACTCAAACGTTTCATCGAATTTTATCTAATTTTTAAGGTGACACTCAAACGTTTCATCGACTTTTTTCTAATTTTTAAGTTGACACTCAAACGTTTCATCGAATTTTATCTAATTTTTAAGGTACCACTCAAACGTTTCATCGACTTTTTTCTAATTTTTAAGGTGACACTCAAACGTTTCATCGAATTTTATCTAATTTTTAAGGTGACACTCAAACGTTTCATCGACTTTTTTCTAATTTTTAAGGTGACACTTAAACGTTTCATCGAATTTTATCTAATTTTTAAGGTGACACTCAAACGTTTCATCGACTTTTTTCTAATTTTTAAGGTGACACTCAAACGTTTCATCGAATTTTATCTAATTTTTAAGGTGACACTCAAACGGTTCATGGACTTTTATCTAATCTTTAAGGTGACACTCAAATGTTTCATGGACTTTTATCTAATTTTTAAGGTGACACTCAAACGTTTCATCGACTTTTATCTAATTTGTAAGGTGTCACTCAAACGTTTCACGGACTTTTATCTAATCTTTAAGGTGACACTCAAATGTTTCATCGACTTTTATCTAATTTTTAAGGTGACACTCAAATGTTTCATCGACTTTAATCTGATTTTTAAGGTGATACTCAAACGTTTCGTGGACTTTTATCTTATTTTTAAGATGACACTCAAACGTTTCATCGACTTTTGTCTAATTTTTAAGGTGACACTAAAACGTTTCATCGACTTTTGTCTAATTATTAAGGTGACACTAAAACGTTTCATCGACTTTTATCTAATTTTTAAGGTGACACTCAAACGTTTCATCGAATTTTTTCTCATTTTTAAGGTGACACTCAAACGTTTCATCGAATTTTATCTAATTTTTAAGGTGACACTCAAACATTTCATCGACTTTATTCTAATTTTTAAGGTGACACTCAAACGTTTCATCGAATTTTATCTAATTTTTAAGGTGACACTCAAACGTTTCATCGACTTTTTTCTAATTTTTAAGGTGACACTCAAAGGTTTCATCGAATTTTATCTAATTTTTAAGGTACCACTCAAACGTTTCATCAACTTTTTTCTAATTTTTAAGGTGACACTCAAACGTTTCATCGACTTTTATCTAATTTTTAAGGTGACACTCAAACGTTTCATCGAATTTTATCTAATTTTTAAGGTGACACTCAAACGTTTCATCGACTTTTTTCTAATTTTTAAGGTGACACTCAAACGTTTCATCGAATTTTATCTAATTTTTAAGGTGACACTCAAACGTTTCATCGACTTTTTTCTAATTTTTAAGGTGACACTCAAACGTTTCATCGACTTTTTTCTCATTTTTAAGGTACCACTCAAACGTTTGATCGACTTTTTTCTAATTTTTAAGGCGACACTCAAACGTTTCATCTACTTTTATCTAATTTCTAAGGTGACACTCAAACGTTTCATCGAATTTTATCTAATTTTTAAGGTGACACTCAAACGTTTCATCGACTTTTTTCTAATTTTTAAGGTGACACTCAAACGTTTCATCGAATTTTATTTAATTTTTAAGGTGACACTCAAACGTTTCATCGACTTTTTTCTAATTTTTAAGGTGACACTCAAACGTTTCATCGAATTTTATCTAATTTTTAAGGTACCACTCAAACGTTTCATCGACTTTTTTCTAATTTTTAAGGTAACACTCAAACGTTTCATCGAATTTTATCTAATTTTTAAGGTGACACTCAAACGTTTCATCGACTTTTTTCTAATTTTTAAGGTGACACTCAAACGTTTCATCGACTTTTTTCTAATTTTTAAGGTGACACTCAAACGTTTCATCGACTTTTTTCTAATTTTTAAGGTGACACTCAAACGTTTCATCGAATTTTATCTAATTTTTAAGGTGACACTCAAACGTTTCATCGACTTTTGTCTAATTTTTAAGGTGACACTCAAACGTTTCATCGAATTTTATCTAATTTTTAATGTACCACTCAAACGTTTCATCGACTTTTTTCTAATTTTTAAGGTAACACTCAAACGTTTCATCGACTTTTATCTAATTTTTAAGGTGACACTCAAACGTTTCATGGACTTTTATCTAATTTTTAAGGTGACACTCAAACGTTTCATGGACTTTTATCTAATTTTTAAGGTGACACTCAAACGTTTCATCGACTTTTGTCTAATTTTTAAGGTGACACTAAAACGTTTCATTGACTTTTGTCTAATTATTAAGGTGACACTAAAACGTTTCATCTACTGTTGTCTAATTTTTGAGGTGACACTCAAACGTTTCATCTACTGTTGTCTAATTTTTAAGGTGACACTCAAACGTTTCATCAACTTTGTCTAAGTTTTAAAGTGACACTCAAACGTTTCATGCTGTTTTTTCTAATTTTTAAGGTGACACTCAAACGTTTCATCGACTTTTGTCTAATCTTTAAGGTGTCCCTCAAACGTTTCATCGACTTGTGTCTGATTTTTAAGGTGACTCTCAAGCGTTTTATCGTTTTGATCTAATTTTTAAGGTGACACTCAAACGTTTCATCGACTTTTGTCTAATTTTTAAGGTTACACTCAAATGTTTCATTGACTTTTATCTAATTTTTAGTGTAACACTGAAACGTTTCATCGACTTTTATTTAATTTTTAAGGTGACACTCAAACGTTTCATGGACTTTTATCTAATCTTTAAGGTGACACTACAAACGTTTCATTGACTTTTATCTAATTTTTAAGGTGACACTCAAACGTTTCATCGACTTTTATCTAATTTTTAAGATGACACTCAAACGTTTCATGGACTTTTATCTAATCTTTAAGGTGACACTCAAACATTTCATGGACTTTTATCTAATTTTTAAGGTGACACTCAAACGTTTCATCGACTTTTATCTAATTTGTAAGGTGTCACTCAAACATTTCACGGACTTTTATCTAATCTTTAAGGTGACACTCAAATGTTTCATCGACTTTTATCTAATTTTTAAGGTGACACTCAAATGTTTCATCGACTTTAATCTGATTTTTAAGGTGATACTCAAACGTTTCGTGGACTTTTATCTTATTTTTAAGATGACACTCAAACGTTTCATCGACTTTTGTCTAATTTTTAAGGTGACACTAAAACGTTTCATCGACTTTTGTCTAATTATTAAGGTGACACTAAAACGTTTCATCGACTTTTATCTAATTTTTAAGGTGACACTCAAACGTTTCATCGAATTTTTTCTCATTTTTAAGGTGACACTCAAACGTTTCATCGAATTTTATCTAATTTTTAAGGTGACACTCAAACGTTTCATCGACTTTATTCTAATTTTTAAGGTGACACTCAAACGTTTCATCGAATTTTATCTAATTTTTAAGGTGACACTCAAACGTTTCATCGACTTTTTTCTAATTTTTAAGGTGACACTCAAAGGTTTCATCGAATTTTATCTAATTTTTAAGGTACCACTCAAACGTTTCATCAACTTTTTTCTAATTTTTAAGGTGACACTCAAACGTTTCATCGACTTTTATCTAATTTTTAAGGTGACACTCAAACGTTTCATCGAATTTTATCTAATTTTTAAGGTGACACTCAAACGTTTCATCGACTTTTTTCTAATTTTTAAGGTGACACTCAAACGTTTCATCGAATTTTATCTAATTTTTAAGGTGACACTCAAACGTTTCATCGACTTTTTTCTAATTTTTAAGGTGACACTCAAACGTTTCATCGACTTTTTTCTAATTTTTAAGGTACCACTCAAACGTTTGATCGACTTTTTTCTAATTTTTAAGGCGACACTCAAACGTTTCATCTACTTTTATCTAATTTCTAAGGTGACACTCAAACGTTTCATCGAATTTTATCTAATTTTTAAGGTGACACTCAAACGTTTCATCGACTTTTTTCTAATTTTTAAGGTGACACTCAAACGTTTCATCGAATTTTATTTAATTTTTAAGGTGACACTCAAACGTTTCATCGACTTTTTTCTAATTTTTAAGGTGACACTCAAACGTTTCATCGAATTTTATCTAATTTTTAAGGTACCACTCAAACGTTTCATCGACTTTTTTCTAATTTTTAAGGTGACACTCAAACGTTTCATCGAATTTTATCTAATTTTTAAGGTGACACTCAAACGTTTCATCGACTTTTTTCTAATTTTTAAGGTGACACTCAAACGTTTCATCGACTTTTTTCTAATTTTTAAGGTGACACTCAAACGTTTCATCGACTTTTTTCTAATTTTTAAGGTGACACTCAAACGTTTCATCGAATTTTATCTAATTTTTAAGGTGACACTCAAACGTTTCATCGACTTTTGTCTAATTTTTAAGGTGACACTCAAACGTTTCATCGAATTTTATCTAATTTTTAATGTACCACTCAAACGTTTCATCGACTTTTTTCTAATTTTTAAGGTAACACTCAAACGTTTCATCGACTTTTATCTAATTTTTAAGGTGACACTCAAACGTTTCATGGACTTTTATCTAATTTTTAAGGTGACACTCAAACGTTTCATGGACTTTTATCTAATTTTTAAGGTGACACTCAAACTTTTCATCGACTTTTGTCTAATTTTTAAGGTGACACTAAAACGTTTCATTGACTTTTGTCTAATTATTAAGGTGACACTAAAACGTTTCATCTACTGTTGTCTAATTTTTAAGGTGACACTCAAACGTTTCATCTACTGTTGTCTAATTTTTAAGGTGACACTCAAACGTTTCATCAACTTTGTCTAAGTTTTAAAGTGACACTCAAACGTTTCATGCTGTTTTTTCTAATTTTTAAGGTGACACTCAAACGTTTCATCGACTTTTGTCTAATCTTTAAGGTGTCCCTCAAACGTTTCATCGACTTGTGTCTGATTTTTAAGGTGACTCTCAAGCGTTTTATCGTTTTGATCTAATTTTTAAGGTGACACTCAAACGTTTCATCGACTTTTGTCTAATTTTTAAGGTTACACTCAAATGTTTCATTGACTTTTATCTAATTTTTAGTGTAACACTGAAACGTTTCATCGACTTTTATTTAATTTTTAAGGTGACACTCAAACGTTTCATGGACTTTTATCTAATCTTTAAGGTGACACTACAAACGTTTCATTGACTTTTATCTAATTTTTAAGGTGACACTCAAACGTTTCATCGACTTTTATCTAATTTTTAAGATGACTCTCAAACGTTTCATCGACTTTTTTCTAATTTTTAAGGTAATACTCAAACGTTTCATCGACTTTTGTCTAATTTTTAAGGTGCCACTCAAATGTTTCATCGACTTCTATCTAATTTGTAAGGTGCCACTCAAACGTTTCCTCGACTTTTATCTAATTTTTAAGGTTACCCTTAAACGTTTCATCGACTTTTATTTCATTTTTAAGGTGACACTCAAACGTTTCCTCGAATTTTATCTAATTTTTTAGGTGACACTCAAATGTTTCATCGATTTTATCTAATTTTTAAGGTGACACTCAGACGTTTCATCGACTTCTATCTAATTTTTAAGGTGACCCTCAAACGTTTCATCGACTTTTATCTAATGTTTAAGGTGACACTCCAATGTTTCATTGACTTTTATCTAATTTTTAGGGTTACACTCAAACGTTTCATCGACTTTTATCTAATTTTTAAGGTGACACTCAAATGTTTCATTGACTTTTATCTAATTTTTAGGGTTACACTCAAACGTTTCATCGACTTCTATCTAATTTTTAAAGTAACACTCAAACGTTTCATGGACTTTTATCTAATTTTTAAGGTGACACTCAAATGTTTCATGGACTTCTATCTAATTGTTAAGGTTGCGCTCAAACGTTTGCTCGACTTCTATAATCTTTTTTAAGGTGATACGCAAACGATTTCTCTACTTCTATATAATTTTTAAAGTTGTACTCCAACGTTCTCTCAACTTCTATCTGAGTTTAAGCGGCACTCAAACGTTTCCTCGACGTATATCTGATTTTAAAATTAAATGTTATCTAGGTATTATTGCAACAAGAATAGCAATGGTATAATTACCACCATCTTGTTCATTTCTTTTTTTCTTACATATTTAAAATCTGAAACAAATAAAGATTTGAACTTACGTCGTAGTTGCTGCAGTTGCCTTCTCCACCGAAACCGTAATCGTTCATGTTGTACTGTGGAAAAATAAAAAAAGGAAACAATGGTTGTGAGATTTAATATAGAAGACATAAGATTCAGATAGGCATAGACCAAACCGACTTAAGTACTAAATAATCGAAAAAAGCCGAATCAAAAAGAACCGGCATCAAAATTAAAATGAGGCGAAGTTTGGCTGATGGGAAACATCGATAAATAAAGTTGCTGAAAAGAAAACCCGAGATTTCTTGATTGATTAGGAAGAATCTTCTTTGCAGATAGACCAGATATGTTTCGACTGTTTGGCTGATGTAAATCCCCAGAGAACTGTTATCCGTCCCATTTGATTGTCAATGTTATACGTAAACACATGTGTGCAGTCAGCACCGATCCTATTCAGGGTTTAACCATGAAGTTTCATGGGAGTATGAAATTCACAAACGATCCCCAGTCGCATTTATATCCCCGTTAGGGGAGATGACGACGTTAGGTTTTTGCAACTTTTTGCAGGGAGGTGTCGACGTCCTCCTACATACAGCACCTGGACTCCCCAAATTGGTCACCCATTTTAGTAATGACCAGGCTCAACGTTGCTTAACTTCGGTGATCTGACGCGAACCGGTGTGTCAACGTGATTATGCCGTATATACGTAAACACATGAACGTTTATATACACAAGTGAACTCTTATACACACTCGTTTTTTTATACAATCATCCATACAACATTACAATGTGATTTAATTTTTGTATTGAACTATGTAGCACAATATTACGTTCTGAGTATTTATTAGTTCTTATTAATTTATCTTATTTTTGCCAGTTCTTCATTTGAAATACAATGGACAATATTTTTATAGAAATGTTATTAAATTCATATTTGCTGTGTGTTATTGGTTTCTGTACAGAAAAGAAAATTGCGTTATTCAATAGATCAGTTTTATCAAAACATTTGTTGATTTTTTTTCCATAGGAATCACCACTTATCAAGGCCAAGAGGCCACTCGAGAATAAGGGTTAAAGAGTGTACAGTAGACAATTGGACAATAAAGTAATCGTTAGTGATGGAAATTCGGTAAATTTGTTAACTTATATGGAACGGCTCATCAAAAACTTGTTTACATTGGACTTGAACACAACCATGTTGTAGTCAGCTGGAAAGACAATTCCATAGGCGTGCAGGTCTAAGAAAGAAACCTTGTTCATTGAATCTACGTTTAGGTTTAGGCACAGATAAAGAGCTGGGGGAATTATTGATAGTATTTTTGCTAGACGGGTGTTTCTTGTGAAAGTTTGGCGAGGGGGAACCATAGATTGAAGCTCAGTTGAGCACTTGCCATGAAAATAACGATAAAGCAGAGACAAACTCGCAACATCCCTTCTGTGAGAAAGAGGTTTCAGGGAAGAGAAAAGGACGTCCCCTACGAGGCTACGAAGTCTATTTTGAACTCTATCAAGATAGGATGCCCTTTCTAGCAGCGCCTGCCCAGATGTCACAGCAGTACTCCACCCTTGGACGTATCTGGCTCTTATATAGATAGAGAATTGCATCAGCAGTGAGATATCTACTTGATCGATAACAGAATCACACCATTTTTCCAGAAGCCTTGGATTTAATGTGTGTTTCTTTTCAGATCAGAAGTAAAGGTCAAGCCCAGAAGCTTGTCAAAACATGAGGCCTCCCCAACACGAGAACCATTCATTTCAATTGATGCCAGATGGGGATCAGAGCGTTGATGATGATTGAGTATATTTCGTATTCCGTGAAATTTCCACGGGTCCTGCTAGTAATGAGAATCATAGGAGCACTAGAAACAATCCCGAAAATAAAATATTAGAAATGAAAATAAATGTTAGTTTTTATAAGGAACACAAACAGGAACGTTGACTAGATAAACAAGTATACGTGACAGATATCAATCGATAGACAGGAGAGATAGATTTTGATGACCTCAGTAAAAGGGAGATATTTTGTATACGTAGAGGATTTGAGTCAGTTAGAGGTTAGAGCTTGAAAAAGACAGGCAGTGAGCAGACCGATTGCAATAGCTTGAAACACCCGGGGGAGCGAGGGGGTCCAACGTCTATCAAATGTAAGGGACATAGAACCTGCGTGCAGCTTTCGAATGGGGAAACATCCGTAATAAATTTGCTGAAAAGACAACCCAAGATTTTTGGATTTGTTGGGATTAATTTTCTTTGCAGCTTTGAAAACAATAAACAATATGTTTATCAACTTAACACATTTGTTTGGCTTTCTTAACATGTTCAAATTTAAAATTAATAACTTATTCATTAAACTTACCTTACAATGAGTGTTTTTTATTTTCTTAAGATTCCATAAAAATTGTTCAATAATTATTCATTATATTTTCTTTATTGTTTTTGTTTTGGGCGTAAAATGGGGGTATGACTCCAATGATTTCAACAATCAACCAATGAGAAGCTTCAAAATTTATTAGAAAAAATGTCGAATTTTATATTGAATCAGTTCGCCGTCGGCCTCTCTTTCGAAACGACTCAAGGCCAGGACTGCATTGATTCTTAGCCGCCATCGTTGTTACTAGAAATTACTTAACACTCAAAATCGGGACTATATTGATTCTTCACCAGGATCTTTGTTACTAAGAATTACTCAACACTCGAAATAATGACTGCATTGATTCTTCGCCGATTTGATTTACTACCGCCATCTTTGTTCAACATAATGCCTCAACACTTAACAGTTTTAATTTTTCAATTAAGTTTTTCATTGAATTATCTTCGTAATAATAGAAATAACAAGCCGCGCATGCGTGGTCTCTCTTTGGTGCTGCATGTGAGATGACGCCAAAAAATAGTGAATAAATGATGAATGTGAGAAGTATGAAGGGCCAACGTTGCCTTCACATTTTCACTAAATTTCAGAAAAATCTAATGGATGGGGCAAACATTATGGGGTAAAAAGTGTCATTTTTGTAATTCTGGGGCATTTGTGGAACTTTTTGTGCTCTTGAGAACGCCGTATCCCAGAACCAATGGACAAAGGGTGTAGTTTCACGCCCTAGGACATGTATATTTGAAGTCAAGCACCACTATATAGACATACACATCATTTTTGAGTAATATGAAAAAAGAGCTCAAAAGAGGCATGTGTTTTTAACCCTAAGATTCCCAGAGGGATGCGAACCAGAATTTTGCCAGGGACACTCATACTGGATTTATATTAAGAACAATGGACTCCATATTTTGGCCAAGTTTTAGAAAAATCCAATGGATGGTCAAAAGTTATGGGGCAAAATGTGTCATTTTTGGCCATTCTGGAGCATTTTTTTTTTTTTTACCTCTTTTGAGCCCCTGGGGATGCAACGGGAATTTTCGTAAAAGAATATTTTTACTTTGCACATCTATTTACCGAAATACAATTTGTGGCAAAATTTCAGGGAGAACTAATGGACGGTTATCTGGCAATCGTCTGGACTAACGGACGCACGGACGCCACTTAAAACATATGTGCCTCTCCGATAAATCGAGGGACCAATATATTTTATATTGAAACTATTTGCTAGCGTCTTTACTAAAAACAAAACAAAACAAAAAGCACAAAACATTTCGTTTTTACGCAACCTATCCAGAAAATTCCGAGGATAGCGCGGGTCTTATTCTGTATAAACACCAACATTAAACCGAAACGAAAACACACCTTTACAACATTATCTCCCTTGAAACAAAGTTTATAATGAAAGAATAAAATAAGACAGGTCAACTGGAAACAATGCTGTGATAAGTGCTATTCCCAATAGGTTACCCGTTTAGTACTGACCAGGATCAACGTCGCTTAACTATAGTTAAACGTATAAAAAACTAACCCTGAAGCGTCCGTTCCTCCAGTGGTAGTACCTCATGTAATCGTGCATGATTTCATAGAAGCAATCGCTGATGTAGTCACACCTGAACATGTCCATGGGGCTCTTGGGGTAGAAATCTGCAAGAAGATCAAATTCACAAGTAAATAGCTTTCATCTATACACAACGTTTAACTTTCATATATACTCACACGCATGCATATATATATATATATATATATATATATATATATATATATATATATATATACACACACATATATATACACATACACATATATATACACATACACATATATATATACACCCATATATTACACATATATATACACACACATATATATACACACATATATATATATACACATATATATACGCACACATATATACACACATACACGCAAATACATACACACATATATATATATATATATACATACACACATATATATGCACATACATATATATATGCACATACATATATACACATATATATACACACACATATATATACACATATATGTATACAAACATATACACACATATATACACACATATATACACACATACACACACATTACAGCGAAACAGTACAGTATGCGGATGACTATATATATATATATATATATATATATATATATATATATAAATTGAAACACGTATATATAAGATGCGTTTAAAAACAGACACCGCAAAGATTTAAATAGACAAATGTTTATTTGAATAAAATAAAATACGTAGAAGATAACGTTTGAAATCCAAATCACAACGCAACATTACGAAAATAAACAACTGATTTTTCTTTTCTGCTAGTGCATATATATATATATATATATATATATATATTTATATATATATATATATATATATATATATATATATATTTATATATATATATATATATATATATATATATATATATATATTTATATATATATTTATATATATATTTATATATGTGTGTTTATGTATATATTTATTTATATATATATATATATATATATAATTATTATAAAACAATAATCATCAGCGTAGTGGTGACAAGACAGAGAGAGAGAGAGAGAGAGAGAGAGAGAGAGAGAGAGAGAGAGAGAGAGAGAGAGAGAATTAGAAAGATCTTTGGCATTACTGGTCTTTGAAGTGTTGCCATACATTGTGGTGTCTTCTGCATAATGTCTACATCATTAAGAAATCTAATTTAATATTTTTAGATAATAAATCTAATCGTTATTATATAAATACTGTATTTTAAACTATGAATTTATTTTAAAGTTAAAAATTAAACACTAGGCAACATATTGGTTAATAATGATCATGTTTTCGAACTAGGAAACCTGGTAGAATTCATTTGTTAAAATAGAGTCGCTGAACTTGATTTATTCGGTGATATAAATGAAGCTTAAATATTAAAAATCAAATAATACCTTTTTTTTTTTAAAGTAGGATTCACACTGGAAGTTACGCCGACGCCAACAAAAGAAATAAATTAACACGTCGCCATGTTTTTCATTTAACACAGACATACGGAGAGAACGTGTGTTTTTTTGTGTATATTCCGAGAGGAAGAGAGATTGAAAACCGCATACACTCGATATATATACAGATTAAAGGGGAGGTAACTCTAAGTTACTCAAAAAGCTTATATCATTGAAAAAGTAACATATCATCAAAGAATAAAGCAAGTCCAAGGGAGAGAACTCTTACAATTTCCACAGGATTAAACTCTGATTTTAATGGAATAATGTTTTGAAATTTTTATAAGACGCTTTCTTTTTTTTTATAAAATAATATTTTGGCCTTCAAATATATTAAACAACTGCACTAATTTTAAGTTCAGTTTTTACAATAATAATCAGATTTTACAATAATAAATGACTTACTGTATTCGCGGGCCAAATACCTGCAAATGGCCATAGTCTCGGGCATCATGTCGCCATTGTCCATCTGCATACAGGGAAGGTAGTTGCAAGGGAAATCTGAAAAAAAGTAAAAAAAGAAAGAAAAAAAAAGAAAATGAATAATGTGGCTACAATGTTTTTCAAGCTTTCTCCACAAACGACTGTTCGTATTTTAACACCATGTTTGCTTCCGGACGGTGACTAGCAATATTCGTTTTGTTAATTAAGAAAATGTTGAGGTAAATACTTCATTTATTCAAATATTTAAGCTTCAAATGTATTATATAACTGTACTAATATTTATGACGTACGAAGCTTCAAATGTATTATATAATTGTACTAATATTGATGACGTACGAAGCTTCAAATGTATTATATATATATAACTGTACTAATATTGATGACGTACGAAGCTTCAAATGTATTATATAACTGTACTAATATTGATGACGTACGAAGCTTCAAATGTATTATATAACTGTACTAATATTGATGACGTACGAAGCTTCAAATGTATTATATAACTGTACTAATATTGATGACGTACGAAGCTTCAAATGTATTATATAATTGTACTAATATTGATGACGTACGAAGCTTAAAATGTATTATATAACTGTACTAATATTAATGACGTACGAAGCTTCAAATGTATTATATAATTGTACTAATATTGATGACGTACGAAGCTTCAAATGTATTATATAACTGTACTAATATTGATGACGTACGAAGCTTCAAATGTATTATATAATTGTACTAATATTGATAACGTACGAAGCTTCAAATGTATTATATAACTGTACTAATATTGATGACGTACGAAGCTTCAAATGTATTATATAACTGTACTAATATTGATGACGTACAAAGCTTCAAATGTATTATATAACTGTACTAATATTGATGACGTACGAAGCTTCAAATGTATTATATAACTGTACTAATATTGATGACGTACGAAGCTTCAAATGTATTATATAATTGTACTAATATTGATAACGTACGAAGCTTCAAATGTATTATATAATTGTACTAATATTGATGACGTACGAAGCTTAAAATGTATTATATAACTGTACTAATATTTATGACGTACGAAGCTTCAAATGTATTATATAATTGTACTAATATTGATAACGTACAAAGCTTCAAATGTATTATATAACTGTACTAATATTGATGACGTACGAAGCTTCAAATGTATTATATAACTGTACTAATATTAATGACGTACGAAGCTTCAAATGTATTATATAATTGTACTAATATTGATGACGTACGAAGCTTCAAATGTATTATATAACTGTACTAATATTGATGACGTACGAAGCTTCAAATGTATTATATATATATAACTGTACTAATATTGATGACGTACGAAGCTTCAAATGTATTATATAACTGTACTAATATTGGTGACGTACGAAGCTTCAAATGTATTATATAATTGTACTAATATTGATGACGTACGAAGCTTCAAATGTATTATATATATATAACTGTACTAATATTGATGACGTACGAAGCTTCAAATGTATTATATAACTGTACTAATATTGATGACGTACGAAGCTTCAAATGTATTATATAACTGTACTAATATTGATGACGTACGAAGCTTCAAATGTATTATATAATTGTACTAATATTGATGACGTACGAAGCTTCAAATGTATTATATAATTGTACTAATATTGATGACGTACGAAGCTTCAAATGTATTATATAACTGTACTAATATTGATGACGTACGAAGCTTCAAATGTATTATATAACTGTATTAATATTGATGACGTACGAAGCTTCAAATGTATTATATAATTGTACTAATATTGATGACGTACGAAGCTTCAAATGTATTATATAATTGTACTAATATTGATGACGTACGAAGCTTCAAATGTATTATATAATTGTACTAATATTGATGACGTACGAAGCTTCAAATGTATTATATAACTGTACTAATATTGATGACGTACGAAGCTTCAAATGTATTATATAATTGTACTAATATTGATGACGTACGAAGCTTCAAATGTATTATATAACTGTACTAATATTGATGACGTACGAAGCTTCAAATGTATTATATAATTGTACTAATATTGATGACGTACGAAGCTTCAAATGTATTATATAATTGTACTAATATTGATGACGTACGAAGCTTCAAATGTATTATATAACTGTACTAATATTGATGACGTACGAAGCTTCAAATGTATTATATAATTGTACTAATATTGATGACGTACGAAGCTTCAAATGTATTATATAACTGTACTAATATTGATGACGTACGAAGCTTCAAATGTATTATATAATTGTACTAATATTGATGACGTACGAAGCTTCAAATGTATTATATAATTGTACTAATATTGATGACGTACGAAGCTTCAAATGTATTATATAATTGTACTAATATTGATGACGTACGAAGCTTCAAATGTATTATATAATTGTACTAATATTGATGACGTACGAAGCTTCAAATGTATTATATAATTGTACTAATATTGATGACGTACGAAGCTTCAAATGTATTATATAATTGTACTAATATTGATGACGTACGAAGCTTCAAATGTATTATATAATTGTACTAATATTGATGACGTACGAAGCTTCAAATGTATTATATAACTGTACTAATATTGATGACGTACGAAGCTTCAAATGTATTATATAATTGTACTAATATTGATGACGTACGAAGCTTCAAATGTATTATATAACTGTACTAATATTGATGACGTACGAAGCTTCAAATGTATTATATAACTGTACTAATATTGATGACGTACGAAGCTTCAAATGTATTATATAATTGTACTAATATTGATGACGTACGAAGCTTCAAATGTATTATATAATTGTACTAATATTGATGACGTACGAAGCTTAAAATGTATTATATAATTGTACTAATATTGGTGATGTACGAAGATTCAAATGTATTATATAATTGTACTAATATTGATGACGTACGAAGCTTCAAATGTATTATATAATTGTACTAATATTGATGACGTACGAAGCTTCAAATGTATTATATAATTGTACTAATATTGATGACGTACGAAGCTTCAAATGTATTATATAACTGTACTAATATTGATGACGTACGAAGCTTCAAATGTATTATATAACTGTACTAATATTGATGACGTACGAAGCTTCAAATGTATTATATAATTGTACTAATATTGATAACGTACGAAGCTTCAAATGTATTATATAATTGTACTAATATTGATGACGTACGAAGCTTCAAATGTATTATATAACTGTACTAATATTGATGACGTACGAAGCTTCAAATGTATTATATAACTGTACTAATATTGATGACGTACGAAGCTTCAAATGTATTATATAACTGTACTAATATTGATGACGTACGAAGCTTCAAATGTATTATATAATTGTACTAATATTGATGACGTACGAAGCTTCAAATGTATTATATAACTGTACTAATATTGATGACGTACGAAGCTTCAAATGTATTATATAATTGTACTAATATTGATAACGTACGAAGCTTCAAATGTATTATATAATTGTACTAATATTGATGACGTACGAAGCTTCAAATGTATTATATAACTGTACTAATATTGATGACGTACGAAGCTTCAAATGTATTATATAACTGTACTAATATTGATGACGTACGAAGCTTCAAATGTATTATATAATTGTACTAATATTGATGACGTACGAAGCTTCAAATGTATTATATAACTGTACTAATATTGATGACGTACGAATGTATGTTCAGTCTGGTGTAATTAATTATTATCTGACCGAATAGCATAAATTTGAAAAGGAATGACCTTGAAATGTATTATACATGTGTACTATGTAGGTAGTTACAGGGCAAAACTTGGAAGATAAACAAATTAAATAAAATATGTATGTGTTTACGATGCATTATAAAACAAGGGAAATCCAAAAAAAAAAAAAACAAAAAAAAATTACTGAATAAAGTGGCTACGACATATTATCTAACTTTTTCTACAATTGACGGTTACAATTAGGAATCCATGAATAATATCAACCGGCGATTAGTAATCTTTATGTTACATATGGGCGTATATTTTTTTAACTGTATTCTTATTGACACTACATCGCGTCCAAAGTACTGCTATGTTTATCAAATAAATGACAAATTATTTTGGCTATGAAAGTAATAATAGTATAAATATATACCCAGATCAGAGAACAAGAAATCTGAAATGAATGGTCGATAAGTAAATTATACAAACAATTACAGCCGAAACATAGAGAATTAACTGTTATTAAAACACCATGTTATCAGATACGAAAATTTCCAGATGCATTATATATTGATGACGTACGAATGTATGTTCAGTGTATTTAATTATTTTTTGACCGAATAGCATGACATTTAAAATGACTTTTAAATGTGTTATACATGTGTACTATGCAGGTAAATACAGGGCCAAACTTGTAAGGTAAAGAAATTAAATAAAAATATATGTGATTACGATATATTATAACGCAAGGGACATCCGGAAAAGAAGAAAACCAAAAACCAAAACACAAATGCCATATTATCTAACTTTTTCTACAATTGACTGCTACGTTTAGGAATCCATGAATAATGTCAACCGACCACCAGTAATATTTGTGTTACGTATGGGTGTATATTTGTTTTCTTTTCAACTGTATTCTTAATGACACTACATCACGCCTAAAGTACTGCTGTGTTTATGAAATAAATGACAAAACCTGTTGGCTATAAAAGTAATAATAATATAAATGTATACCCAGTCCGGTGTACTTGATAATTATTTGACCAGAAAACCTAAAATTTGAAATGAATGATTGTTAAATAAATTATACAGGCAATTATAGTCGAAACCTAAAAAGATTGACTGTTATTATCAAAACACCATGTTTGTTGTCATCCGGTGACTAATAATCTTTGTTTTATCAGATAAGAAAATTTTCAGATAAATTGTTTATTTTTTTTAGATCAAACTTCTAATGCATTATATATTCATATGAAAGCAAAAGAGCATTAAATGTATTATATATTTAAATGTATTATATATTTAAATGTATTATATATTATATATTTATACTAAAGTAAAAAAAAAAAGAATTGTATGTCCATATAAAAAAGCTGTAAATTTATTATACAAAACGCATGAATGTACGTCTAGTTTGTTTTGTTAAACTAATTAATCAACTAAAGTAAATACAAATCATTGAAAAATCGTAATAAATCAGCTGTTTATGCTACGAGAATTATAATACGTATTTTTATCTTTAGCACACCAGAAATGATTATAACTAGCATGGAGACCCGACCTTGCCCGAGATTGAATGCCGAAATCACAATATTAAAGCCTCCTATTTTATAATCGAAAAGGTGAGAAGCTACGGAGACGCGAGATATACATTTATAACGAGTGACCTTTTGTCCTTCAGAATTTTTTCTACATAGTTACCACCATTCTCAATGCGATAAACAATGGCTGCCCATGGGCGTTCGAAGCGCGTTTTATCCTAGAATCGTCGTTCGAAAAGTAAGGCCGCCATTATTTTAACTCAAAAGTTGAATAACGACGAAACTGGGGGTCCTACCATAAAAAACGAGAAACCTTTTGTGCTTCAGAATATATTTTTTATATAGTCACTACCATTCTCAATGCACTTTTGCCAAGAATTCAATGACGCATCTCTGCTTCTGACGTACATCGATAACAGGAGTTATTTTTATAAGATGACATTTAAAAAGATAAATAAATCCGTATCGAATTTACCAAACGAATACGCGAGAAAGCGCTGATTTTGTGTTTATTATTTAAAGTTGTCTCAAGTATTCCAAGTAGCGCTCTTCGAGAAGTGTTAACACATATATAATAGTAATGAGACTATTCTAATATTTTTCCCGATTCCGATACAATTACCAATTCCGATTCCGATTCCTTTAAAATCTATTAATATGTAGGTTGTGGGGTTGTTTTTATTTTTGTTTTTCTTTTCCATATTATCGTGAATACCTATGTAATAACTATATATAAATAAATATATTTTCACAAATAATACTTGGTTGGCGATAACTTATCTATTTGAAACAATTTTTAGTTGACATTTTAGAGTATTCCATTTTCATACTAAGGGAATTCAGTATAATAACGGTTGGTGCGATTTGGAATATACCATTTTTATTTTAAGGGATGCTCAGGATATACAGTCGAAGCGAATTATCGTATTAATATAATATAAATCTCACCTGTCTGTTAATGTGTATGTATGTATGTATGTATGTATGTATGTATGTACGGCATAATCACGTTGACACACCGGTTCTCGTCAGATCACCGAAGTTAAGCAATGTTGAGCCTGACTAGTACCAGATGGGTGACCATTTCGGAATTCTAGGCGCTGTATATGCTTTTCGCTAATCTGGGCATTTGTTTCCAGTCGTTCTGAACCCCCAATTGCCACTAGTGTTTAACAATGTCGACTCAGGAGAGGTGTGGTTTGAGATTCCGCAACCCTTGCCACAAAAATTTCACGCGCAGGCAACGTTACAGTGGGCATCCATAGACTATCAAGACTAAAGGAAACCTTTTTCTATGTATGTTTGTATGTCTCGCTAAAACTTTCGATACACGCGACCAACAAAATTAGAATCGCTTGATTGCTCAGTCGCTTCGCGAACAAATATCCAAAAAATTGGCCCAAAACATTCATTCTATCCCTGTCAACCATTTTCTACCAGAAGGAATTTCTTTTTCGTCGACATTTTTATAAAGCCATTCACCATATCGGGGTACGCATGAAACATGCGGCACAAGTCACGTGGGCGAGACGACTAAACGGTTTCCCCTTTTTTCACCTCCTTTTCCTCCTAGCGTTACAGGTTCGAGCCTGTCTGTCTGCTTACTACATTTTTTTTTGCGCAAGCACAGGTATCTGCTGCTGTTTTAATTTTTTAAGGGGGTTAGTAAATTTTTTAGGGCTCCGGTGATCAATTATTTATTTTAAATATTAATAATTATTTATTTATTTATTTTTTTGCGTCTGCACGGGTACTCGCTGTTATTTCCATTTTTTTAAGGAGGGTTTGAAAAATTGTTTTCTTTCTTAGGGTTCCGTTGATCAATACTCTTACCATAAAACCTCTCCACGAACGGGCAACGTCGGATACCCCTGCTAGTTAATAATAAATCATAAAAATTAATAGTTTTATTTTTGTCTTTATTTCAGCTTAAATTATTGAGGACATTACTTCACTGCAACAACAGAGACAAATATAATTTTGATTGTAGAGTTTTCTTTTCTTCATTTTATCATTTGTAATTAATGGGTAGGTAATTGCAGATGGAAATCTTGAAATCGGTCGGAGGTTACATCGAAACGTTGTGCAAATGACACTCAAGATGAGATCAATAGTGCGAAGAATCCAAATAATAATAATAATAATAATAATAATAATAATAATAATAATAATGTGTCACGATTTCCAGATTATAAATTATCCAAATAGGAGATCCCTTTTCATCCCAGACAAGGCACAGTATCACTTAGAAGTAGGGGTTTACTATCGCGGACATAAGTTGCAGGGGTATTATAAAGAGAGATGAGTAGCAAGATGTCTGGTCATATTACACTTGAACTTCTGCATGTCAGTACAGTTGGAAAAGCAGAATCCCGGAAGGGAGTTCCAAAGTCTAGCAGTTCTGGGGAAGACATGGTTGGAGTAGAAAGCTTTCTTATACCTAGGGATCTCTACTGTGAAGGGGTGGGATTTAGCTGCTTCTCGGGTTTGTCGGGGGTATTCACGTCGAGGGGTATAAGTGTTTGTAGTTCGTCAGAGCATTCACCATTAAAGTACTTGTAGAACAGGCAGAGGGATCCAACATTTCCTCGATGGGACAGAGGCTGAAGCTTAGATGATAGTTCAGGACCTATCAGGTTGGCGACTGTCATTTGAACCTTGTCAAGGAGAGAGATCCTATTTATATCAAACGGGGAGGAAAGGTGATAACATACTATGAACATACTATGAACATAAAATTAGTATATAGGTACGCTAATTAAAAGTTCGTAGTATTTATCACTTTCTATCGTCTTTCTTTGAACAAATAGGATCTCCCGATCACGGAAGACACGATGGAAAACACCCATTTAAATAAAAGAGTGATGTTGCTTTTGGGCCATACATAAAACTAAAATACATTCCTGGTCTTATGGCTTGGATCACAGGTAGTACCTGTTCTGTCTACAGATAGTATAATGATATCGTGAGGTTCTCGTTCGCGTCAGGCGTCCATAAAATGGAAAAATGTTACAGGCTCCTATGAGGTTATTGGAGAGAAACGGTAATGACCAGATATATTCTGACGCTACAGTAACCAGATTACTTAGATAAATACTTTTACAGTTTTAACAAAAGGGCTGCAATAATATCGCGGGGTTTCACGCTGAACGTCCACAGAATGCTCAGCTCATGAAAGACATATCAAAGACGCCGCTGCGGAATTTCCACAGGTCCCACTAGTTATTAATAATTAACACTAAGTTGATGATAAAAAATTATCGAAGAAAAATTCTTGTAAAAAACGGCCTCGTCGGTGGGACATTAGAATACGCCGACTGCCCCCCCCCCTGCAGAGGGTAAAAGTCCCTCAATGGAGGTCCTGGATATGACCTTAAACTATGTCCAGTGGTGAGGCCCCAGCTTGTGGATTTGGGGAGTGTGGAGCCACCCTTTAATTACCATTGCTCCCAGGTCCACTCTGACCCGGAGTGGTAGTACCTGTTAGGGTCCCAACTATAGGTTAAATAGAAACCGACGTGAAAACAACAAATATATTCTATTAAAAAAATTTTTCTTCAAAATCTTTGGATTCAGCATTAAATAACCCGAAAAGGGTTGATATGCCGTAATACAAAAACAACCAACCAACCAACCAACAAACTTGTAAAAAACTAACTACGTATTTAAAAAAGTTGTATGTAAATATCTACACTCTAACGTCTATTCCAAACAACATTTCTCTCTATTTTTGTAGATTAATGGAAAATTCAAAAGAGAACATCTTACCATTCCTGCAACGATCCCAGTCGGAGAATTCGTATCTCTTGTCCATGTATTTGACGCCAGCCATGGCCATCATCATACGAAGGATCTCGGCACGTCCGCGGCCATTGAAGTAATGGAGGGTGTAGTTAGGCATGGTGGAGTGGTTATGGGCTTGAGCACTACCAACAAGAGAACGAGCAGTGGTTTTTCGAGTGACTGTAAGTCTTCTCTGACGGTTGAAACACAAACCAACCACGAATTTATACTCTCGGAGAAATCAATTTGTTAACGCTAATTAACAGGTAAACGAAGCTTACCTGTCCAAGGACGTCTATTTAGTAATATCCGTTCAGTGGACTTAATTACCTTTGCACTTTCGCAACTGTAAGAATGCAAAGAAAATCAAAGAATGGCGCAGACGACGTAACAATTGTTAACTAAAAAAAACAAACAATTTTCTAATTTTTCTTTCAATCCGCAGACAATGTTTTCGTTTGTCAACTGACGTTATCTATATATTAATACGATAGTGTGTTTGTTATTTTCTGTGTCACGCTTACATCCGGGTCGTTTAATTGTTATGTTCTTCCATTTATTGTAATAAATAATTTTATCAGGAATTCTTGATAAGTTTTGGTTTCGGTTTCGATTATAGCTGATGTCATTTAAGTCTTCTATTTTTTTATAAATAATTTTTCCAAGAATTCCCCATAAGTTTTGGTTTCGGTTTCGATTATAGATAATGGCGCTTCAATAATCTATTTTTTATAAATAATTTTATCAAGAATTGTTCATAAGTTTTGGTTTCAGTTTTGATTATAGCTGAAGGAAGTATATATATATATGTGTGTGTGTGTATATATGCATATATATATATGTAATATAATATAATATGATACAATATGATATAATATAATATTATATATATATATGTATATATATAATATTATGATAAGTTTTCTTTGGAAAAAGAAATCCAACAGAGTGCTCAATTAAAAGGAAAATCCCAAGAAAATAAGAGCGTATTTATATTTTGTATTTTGTGTACAGAAAGTTGTTAGATGAGACAAGTCATTGGTACCGTCGGTTTCAAGCCCGATGATTAGGAGCGTTTTAGATATCCATATCAAGATCTCTTCAGCCAATACTCATCTATTTTATAACCGGAAGTGGAAATATATATACCTCACGAGTTCACGTTTTACTCTCGTTTTGTTAAATCCCCCCCGTTTATTTATCGAATGATGATTATTTCATTAACTTTAAAATTGGAATTATTTTAATTTTAAAATCTAATTTCAATTGAAATTTTTTTTTTTTATATATAAAACGATTTTAATTTGAAATCAATTTAATTTAAAAATCTAATTATTTTTTCATATATAAAAATTCAAACTTAAAATTTATATCAATATCGATTAAAAACGTAAAATGCCATTTAATTATATCGAATTACGTTTAAAAATATCGAAATACGTTTAAAAATTTGTATAAAAATTTCAACTATTTCACGGTTTGGGGAAGTGAGTATTTATCTAGCCTAAGGGATATTTCTAATAAATTAACCCTATTATATCTTTCCTATAGTTTTATAATTGAAACAAATTGTAAAGTACATTTATAAAGTATGATTTCTGAAAATTTATATAATACATTAATTTACAATCTTTAATACAATTACGATTAAAATCCGATTTTACCGACTAAAAACAATTTTAGCCTTTACAAGTTTACTAATTTTTTTATACACACACACACACATATATATATATATATATATATATATATATATATATATATATATATATACATATATAATCAAAATCTAAGTTTTGTCTTTTTCATTGACCCAGTTTATTAGGAGTGCTTTCCTTCTACGTATATAATTTTTCAAGGATTCAATCCTCGCATTTAAACATCTTATTCCTAGGTCATGAATTGACCGGAGGATGTGGTATTTTTCTGCGTTACAGAGCAAGCATTGACTTAATTCCGGGGCATATGTTGGTTTGTGCTTTATTTTGCTCCATTTTATGGAAAAAAGGTGTATTTTTCTGTTTAAGCTCCTACGGGTTGCTAATGCTGTATTTATCCTTGTTTTAGCTCTAAAGGAGCTCAAATGCGTATAGTATCTTTGTTTAAATCGGCCTTTTCTCATACCTATATATTTTTCCGATATGTTTTTAGATTGGTCCGTTATTGTGGCCTCAAAAACAAGGGATTCAGCTTTACAATTACAATGGGCAACTATTTTTGGTCATACAAGAGCAGCCTGCGTTATCTATCTTTTTTGGTTCCTTAAATATGATCGACTTAATTGATGGAGCTGCTGAATAACTAACTTTCACAGTGTTTCTATTAAAAATTTTATGCAAAGCCCTTCCGGGTTCCTGCTTTCCCAACTGTACTGACATGCAGAAGTTCAAGGGTAATGTGAACATACATCTTGCTACTCAACTCCCTACATAGCATTCCTGCAACTTGTGGCCCCGATAGTAGCCTCCTACATCAAAGTGACACTGTGCCTTGTTTGGGGTGAAAATAGAAAATAAAAAACTCCAAATATCACGAGAAGAGCAATTCATTTCGTTAAAGAAAAGAAATAATTCCAAATGTTTATGTAAAAATAAGCAGAGATTATCATTATTTGGTGGCTGTACGGACTGGCACGTTGAATTCGACTTACAACGCCGACTTGTATTTCGAACAGAAATAACGTTAACGTTTGGATATCGTCATTTGGTCCGTTAATTAAAAAAAAAAGTTTTTCTCGTTGAATTAACGATTCCATTTGAGGAAAGTTTTGACCGGGAACATCAGGGTAAGTTGGAAGGATATGGAGATCTACGTGAAGAATGTATAAGAAATGGATTGGAAAACGATTGCATTTCCTATCGAAGTCGGAAGCCGAGCTTTTATTGCGAACTCAACCTCTACGCCTTTGAATAATCCTGGTCGTTCTCCGTCAGACAAGAAAAATAGACAAAGAAAATAAAAGACAAGGCTCTATCTGCATCATCGGGGATATGGTAATCCCACAGATTGACAAAAATCCAACAAAGTCTCGTTGTATCGTGAGGTACTGTTGGGGCGCTCTGGACTAGTGGTAATGTAGCTCAACATTTGATGAAAACTTCGTTGGAAGCAGTGCTGCTGTAAAAGCAATAGTTATATATATATATATATATATAATATACATATAATATATATAATATATTATATATATATATATATATATATATATATATATATATATATATATCAACGTACCAATGCACATATACACGCATATATGTGTGCTGAGAAATATTAAAACATTAAAAGTTTACGACATTACAAAAACCAAAATTGATATTATTAAGAGATATAGAAACACGGTCTTAATCAGTAAAAAGGAGCCATGGTCTACAAAGGGCCAACCAAGTTCTTTTGATGTTTCCATGGGATCCTTGGACTAGGTTCAATGACTGATCTAGTTGACCCTTACATTTTGTATAATATAACTAAAAATGTCGAGATGAACACTATAGGCTTCTACAGAGATCATGGGCTTACGATAGTAAATAATTCTAACGGCCCTGAAACCATGCTTGGAAGCAGTGCTGCTGTAAAAGCAATAGTTATATATATATATATATATATATATATATATATATATATATATATATATATATATATATATATATATTAAATTATGATTCAATGAATTTCAAAAAATTTTTTGAAGTTCATTGAATAACAATTTAATTTATTATTTGCTGTATCTTGCATATCGAGCAATCCTTGTTTAAATGGGATAACTTATAGAATATTCCTGCCAGTAATATTTTGTAAACTTTACAATCGGACGTTTCCATAACAACTGATTGTTAAATAAAAACTATTCTGAAGAGTATATATATATATATATAGGTCTTAAAAGGAGAAGTGAAATATATGGCAAGTATAGTAGCGTTTAAAATCAGATGTCAACAAAAGCAAACGAGTTAAGGGGAATAATAGTAAATTATAAGGAAGGTTTTGTAATTGTGCTTCCACATAAATAATTGTATACATGTCACCAAACATGTCAGGACCAATTCACATACATACGCATATATGTGTGCTGAGAAATATCAAAACATTAAAAGTTTACATTATAAAAACCAAAATTGATATTATTAAGAGATATAGAAATACGGTCTTTATCAGTAAAAAAGAGCCATGGTCTACAAAGGGCCAACCAAGTTCTTTTGATGTTTCCATGGGACCCTTGGACAAGGTTAATGACTGATCTAGTGGACCCTTACATTTTGTATAATACCACTAAAAATGTCGAGATAAACACTATAGGCTTCTACAGAGATGATGGCCTTAGAGATAGTAAATAACTCTAACGGTCCAAAATGTGAGAATAAAAAAGACACACACTTACAGAATTTAAATGCTTCATAACTTGCCATATTGTGTTAACACCTTCCCCTTTCTTACAGAAATGTAATATAGCTATACTGACCCCTTACGTAGCCTTTCAGTTATCTTTCCTTTTGTTCTTTTCCTTTCCTGTCCTTCTTTTCTTCTTCTTTCTCCTTTTTTCTTTTTTTTTAGCTTCCTTCTAATATCTTTCTACCCTTCTCCTTTATCTTATTAAGTTTTGGCATCCCCTTTCCCCAAACAACCCTCTATTTTAAGTCTAAAATGTCACTTAGTATCACCCATCCCACTCCAAGTCAGCGTTTTAATATTTTATTTTTATAAAAAATATATTTCACTTGTTCAAGATTCTCTGAAAAGCAGATATTAACTAAATTTCTGTCAGGAAAAATTGGGTTTTTGATAAACCAATTTGCTCCGAAACATAAGCATGTACAGTGTAGCGGGTATGTAATATTTGTCTATAAATAATATATTTGATTCTTTTTTATGGAGCACTCTTAATAACCTCATTTGAATTTATGGGCTTTATCTGCTGAATACATTTAACCTGGTATATATATATATATATATATATATATATATATATATATATATATGTATATATATAACTACTTAATTTACTCACATAAAATTAATATACGAAAGTATAGATTTATGCGTAAACTTTAAGTATTTACTTCAAAAGTGCTCAATACGTAGGTAGAGTTAGTTAGTAATTTATAAAATATATATGGCGATTAAGCTACATTGAATATTCCGCGTTTCATCGACTCAAGGACTTCTCAGGCTTATGCGCATAAGCCTGAAGAGTCCTAGAGTGGATGAAACGCGGAATATTCAGTGTAGCTTAATCGCCATATATATATTTTATAAATTACTATATATATATATATATATATATATATATATATATATGTGTGTGTGTGTGTGTGTTTGTGTGTGTGCATGTATATATATATATGTATATATATAAGTATATATAAGTAATTTTGTGATTGTGTAGGTGTGGGTATGGGTGAGTTCCTTTCTCATAGATTCCGAAACAGCTTTTGCAGATTTAACACAAAGGCAATAATTATTTGTACAGTAATTGTTATTTGTACAGTAATTGTTATTTGTACAGTAATTCACCCGATAAGCATCGGAAATCGTAAAAAAAAACCGATCTGTAAAATAATCTTTTTTCATTTATAAATAAAAAAGAAGAATTTTTACAGGGGAATATTTTACGTTATACCGGTCAAAGGAAATAAGACAATTATTTCCCTTGGTTGCTGTGACGTAAAATGTTCCCCTGCAAGAATTCAAGAGAAGACAGACTACATTTAAGATCGTTAAGCCCAAATATCAGCTGACGTGATATTGTAAACAAACACAGACGGAATTTGCTGAACGACATTATCATTATTATTTTTAATTTTTTAATTTATTTCATGAATTAGTCTAACCACTATATATATATATATATATATATATATATATATATATATATATATATATATATAGTATTGATTATATATATATATATAGTATTGATTATATATATATATAATCATTAAAAGATTAATAATACGTACGCAATCTGCATAAAGTAAAATATCATGTGTAAGAGTATTATATCACTGAGCAACGCCGGGCGACCAGCTAGTATATATATATATATATATATATATATATATATATATATAAAATAATAATAATATTAATAATAATAATTTTAGTAATTTAATTTTGATGATTTGAAACGGTTAAATTTCAAATCTAGAATTTTTATTATATGCAAAACAAAGAATACATGTGAATAAGTATTTTTTCTTAACCCATGAGTTAGCCCAACGACTATATATAATAATCATTAAAAAATTGATTCTATAATAATACATACGCAATCTGCATAAAGTAAAATATTATGTTTAAGAGTATTATACCACCGGGCAACGCCGGGCGGTCAGCTAGTATATATATATATATATATATATATATATATATATATATATATATATATATATCATAATTTAGTCATTTACATTTTATGATTTGAAATGGTTAAGTTTCAAATCTAGAATTTTTATTATACGCAAAACAAAGAATGCATTTTAATAAGTATACTTGCTTAACGCATGAGTTTTCGATGTTTATTCATCTCCTCAGAGGAACAATATCAGCAAATATTATAAATGGTTTGCACCTAATTTGCTAAGGTTATAAACATAGAAAATTATAATTAAAAGTTTTTAAAGTTTTTAAATCATAGAATAAGGGGAATTAGATATTGGTGCAGAATGAAAAAGGATATTGAACTTCAGATCCAAATTGTATGGTAAATCATGAAGTGAAATTTAACCGTTTCAAATCTTAAAATTTAAATTCCTAAATTATGATTTATTTGCTCTATCTGATATATTGGAATTGTCTTCTATAAAATATTACATCCAATAATATTTTGTAAGACCGATAATCACTGGATTTGCATACCAGTAGATTTATTGCATGTCATTATATATATATATATATATATATATATATATATATATATATATATATAAAGTGTTGTGTACTGTGGTGTGTATATAACGAGATACACAGAACGGGGATGGATAACGACATATATATATATATATAATAGATGGTATACATTTCATATCTATAATAGGAGATTCATATAAAGAGAGACGTAGACAGATCTGTTATCACGGGGGAAATTTATTATTTATGAGGGGATACCGTTAACGCTTTGGAAGAGTCTTCATACAATGCTTGTTTACAAGACGAATCACAAAACACATTATGTTTTCAGTTTAAGTGGTGATGAACAAATAACATGATGGTTATGAGATGATCATGGATTCAATTGTCAGGACTTCCTTTTTGGTTCGCTTCCAAAAGGGGTTCGGCTAATTTGCTCTTCCGACTCTAACGGATTTCTCTCTCGTTTAAGCTTTGACTGACTCCTAACTTCTGAATATATTGTGATCTATCTTTCTTTGTGACGTCAGAAACGTGCTCAACCACGTGAATGTTTTCTCACGTGGATTTACATACACATATGGCTCCAACACGTTTGGCAACACAAACACATTCCTTAATTTGATTTCCATTGTTCTAATTCTGACCTCTATTTTCATCGTTATTTCTAACACACTAGACAATTTTCAACATTCCTAGGATTGCATCTAAATTGCAATATGTATTCTTTTAAACTTCTTACTACTGGGTTCGATTCTAGCCTTTTTCTTTGATAAATATTATTTTCGAATCTATTTACGTTGTTTCTCTAATTACCAGAATTTGACCCCCCTGCCATAAACAACATAAAAATGAAAACGGAACAAACAAAGTTACATGTCCATTAATGTTTCATCTTTATTGTAAGACTTCTGATTGAATGAATTAAACAAATTATTTATTATAGTTGGTGTTGTATATGGTTTTAAAATATTTAAATAAAAAACACTACCTAAAATATTCAATACAAAAATCAGTCAATAAATTTTATAACAAAAATACACTTATTTTATTTCAGTTACATCTCCAGATTTTAATTATAACGCTCATATTTATTAAAAAAAACGGATACAAATTATATCATACTAGCGGGAGGGGGTGCTCAACATTGCCCGGGCGTAAAATACGCTTAAATACGATATTTTAATTTGTTCAGATTTCCTATGAATTATTATAGAGTCGTGATTTCAAAAGTAAAAGAAAAAAAAGTATTTGGGTACATTCAAAACTGGTGAAGTTTCCACTGCAGTAACGTGACGCGCATACAGATAAACTTAAAATTAAAAATAAACTAAGATAATTGTATAAAATGTATAATGATTCTTTTAATTTTGATCCCCTTTTGACCGCTTCAAAACTATTTTAACTGGCTAAAGCCACATAAAAGAACGATACGTAAAAAAATCCAATCATTTGAGGCCTTTAGCGCAGCTCTGCGATATTTAGTTTCGGTGGAGAAAGAGTTTGAAAATATGGAGACAGACAGACAGACAGACAGACAGACAGAGATATGGCGTTTTATATATTAGATTTTAAAAAATATATTAACGTCTATATGACATTAAAAAATCTTACACTCTTCACAACGCTATAACATTTTTTACTTGAAATAGAAAAATTCATCATTTTTACAAGTATGATTTCAAATATTGTTCTGGTATTATATTCAACTAGCGAGGAGTACCCGGCGTTGCCCGGGTGTTTGGAGGTGTGTGTGGTTTTAGGTAAATGAAAACTCTGGGGGGGGGTTTAAAATAAAAAAAAATGTTTTGGTAGGTAAGTATGAGGATCGAACCGGAACCCTTGAGGCAAAATTGTAAATTAAAGTGTTAAAAAAAAAGCGTGCATCGTTAACCATTGCACCACCGCGACATACCAGCGGAAACAGGGTTGAATTTATTTAATTACTTAGATTTGGCAGGTGCACGTTTTAATGACTTAATGAGGTCAACTGTTGACTGCGGAGTAGCATTTCATTTACTGCGGAACGCGGGGGTAGGGGGAAACCGGAAAAATGCCGCCAGAATTAATTATAGGAAAAGGCTTAATCCACATGCGGCGAACGAAAACTGTTGAATATTTATCTTTCCGAAGTCGAGCAAATTAAATAGACAGGCAGCTCCGTTGACAACTCTGAGATATTACGATTTACATGTGATATAAAAAGTTTTAAAAAGTTATTAGGCGAGCGACCGCTTCTCTGAAAAAAGCCTTTTGTAGACAGAAAAAGCGAACACGCACACATACATACATACATGATGATTGCAACGTCTTTGATTTGATTTTTGACATACATACATACATACATACATACATTTTCGCTTTTATATTTATAGATGTATTTACGCAGAAGTCTTCCAATAAAGACGAAACGTTTATATATAACTTGATTTGTTCCTTTTTCATCTGTCTATCTCGTCGGAATATTATTTCCATTATTCCCGTCATACACAAATTATATATATATATATATATATATATATATATATATATATATATATATATATATATATATATATATATATATATGGTAATCTCCAAAAATACCGTTAGGGCTACAACATGGCCGCCAGAAGAGTCACGTGATCCGGTAGGTGTATCAGAATTTTAGGCGGAATTTTTGACACCCCCAACAAAAAACTGCGAATAAAATATATAAAACTCGTAATTTCTGTTTTTAAAGTGGGTTGTCAATTTTCTTTATGAAATATACTTCCAAAATAAACTATGACAGTCGTTTAAAACATAATAGAAGTATTATTTTTTATTTTTTAAAAACAATGTTTACAAAATGTCTACGAAATTGATTTTATTTGTTTTTCCTTTTTTCCTTACAATTATTAATCTTTTAAATATAGCTCCATAATACATATAACTATTGAGCTTATTATATATCTACAGTACTGTGGGCACTGTTCTTTAAAAGTATTAATACATTTATTAATACATTAAAATAAAGTTTGCTCTTTAGACTCTAGGTCTAATTCCCTCTATAAAATATAAAATACATCAATATATATATATATATATATATATATATATATATATATATATCATAGTAAACAACTGATGATCTCTTAAATAGCATTAGGGTTATTTTTGAAGTTGTTATTGTTCAGAGGTAAGGAAACCAGTAAATTTGTTTTCATATAGGCAAGAGCGCTTGAACAGGTTTCTAGTTTTTTAATACTAGCTGACCGAACATGCTCATGACTGTGTAGCAATATATTACTGCTTATGTAAAAACAATATATATATATATATACATATATATATACGTGTATAAATTCGTGTAAATTGTTGTGGTATAAAATAAATATGTGTATACAGAATGTATATACATTTGCATCTACGTGTAACAGTCATCTCTCTGACACGTGTATATACGTGTGTTCAATTGATCCATTTTTCTCGTCGTTCATTTAATTGATGTATGCATAAAAGAACAGTGTTGATATATTAATAGATACAGTTTAACAACGTATATATATAACATTTGAAATAGGAACGGACAAATAACTATTTTGGGGGGTTTTAACATCAAGCCAACGGTTGAAACATACCTGGTCCATCTTTGGTTCTTATTTAATGAATCCTCAGAAGACTGTCACAAGTCGAAATCCTGGTGGTACTTACAGCAGCTTTATTTACCGAATATTTACCTCATTGGAAAGCTGCAACGCTGGTCCTAGACTATCGCCATTTCTGATCCCCATGGACCGTCTTCTACCTTACTCTCACTCTCAACTCTTGACTAAAAAGTGATGCATGTTTTTCAAGTTCTCTCTTAAAGTGTGTGTGCGTGTGTGTGTGTGTACGTGTGCGTGTGTGTGTGTGTGCGTGTTTCACAGTCATGAATATGTTTCAGTCAACTAGTTATCAATAACAAGAGGCATCATCAAGGCATGATACTTTTACAAAAGCCAAATCATCAATAAAAATTGGAGAAGAGATACCAGAAGTGTTTGATTGGAAAGCAATCACATGATTTTGAAAATAAAATAAAAGTGTTAAATTTGTGGAAAAAGGAAAAAAAAAGAAAAATATATATATAAAAGTGTTGTATACTGGAGGAGTATATATTATGAATAAGTGTGTCTTGCATATATATATATATATATATATATATATATATATATATATATATATATATATGTGTGTGTGTGTGTGTGTGCGTGTGTGTATGTGTGCGTTTGTGTGTGCGCGTGTTTATGTGTGCGTGTGTGTACGTGTGTGTGTGTGTGCATGGATGTGCGCGCGTGTTTCATGGCACGCAACTGATGATCCCTGAAATAACAGTAGGACTATTGTGAATTCGAGAAAGAAAGTTTATATAGCGATTAAAGGATATTAAATAACTTATTGACTAAATAATATATATATATATATATTTATGTATATATATATATATATATATATATATATATATATGTATATGTGAAATTGTCTGTCTGTCTGTCTGTCTGTCTGTCTGTCTACATTTCCCTACCAAATTACTGCGTCAATTTTCAGGCTACAAACTCGAAATTTGACATAAGGGGTATTAAGATTTGGGAAATCGTTTTAATAGTTTTTCGTCTAGAAATTTGGCTTTCAAGGCGTCAAAGTTCAACGATTTGTCCTTTGAAAACTTTACCAATCGGAGAAACATAACTGGTCTATCTTCAGTCTTTATTTGACGGATCCATGGAAAATCTGCAATGAAGACTCGCACATCTCGAACTCCTGGTGGTACTTACAGCAGCTTTATTTACCGAATGCTTGCCTCATTGGAAAGCTGCAACGCTGGTCCTAGACTGTCGCTATTTCTGATCCCCATTACTGGGAGTCATCACCGTTCATGGGCCGTTTTTCTCCGCCTTTGCCACTGACTTGGTCTGCCTCCCTCAACTCTTGACTAAAAAGTGATACATGTTTTTCAAGTTCTCTCTTAAAGTCCACTTCACCTTCAGTTACCTCTACGCCAAACTCTAGAGGTCAAACCTATTTTTAAATTATTGTTTGTGTTCTAACATTCTTTTCTATTAAAACATATTAATATGAATAATTTTATCTGTAAATATTTATTTCAATATGATAACATTATTTCTGAAATTCTATTTTTTATAAATATAACAACGATCATAATAATCGTCGGCCAATCACTAACACGAGTGTTTCACTGCAGTACGACTCATCAGCGATATTGTAGTATTGGGAATCTCAGTTTAATTGCTATATAGGTAGTTTTAGAAATAGAAAGATATATAAACATATTTTGGGTTCCATCAGCGAGTTAGCTAGGGTCAGAAACGGTTGGGTTTGACCCCTGTCAAACCCAAGTCTCCTTGAACCACCTAGATTAGAATGTACCGGAAATAAAGAGGTGACATTGAATTGTAGTCGTAGGCGCTTCCGGTTGACGATCACATGGAAACGTGAGAGTTTGGTTTGGGCAGCAGGGGAATGCAGACGGGAGATTTTGGGTCTCTCCCGATGACCATGGTCCGAGATGTTAGGCTTACCTTGAATGAAAAAGATTGAAGCTTCAGTCCATCTTGTTGTTCTTTCATGAATCTCTCTGCAGCACCACTCCCCAATAAGATGGAAGACCAGCGACCAAAAGATGTCATGCACTGGCTAAGGCAAACTAGCTACGTCCGTATTATATTGTTTGCACGGAAACTCCCCAAGGCAAGATGAAACTGTAAAACATTAGAAGAATAGCAAACGCACACACACACACACACACACACACACACACACACACACACACACACACACACACGCACACACACACACACACACACACACACACACACACACACACACACACACACACATACACACACACACCAGTGAACTGCACGTAAGGACACACGTTTATACGTGAGAACACACCCACCCACACGTTTATGTAAGAACATTGATAACAATACACAGACACGTAACAGTAAACGATTAGAAAAAACAAATAATAATCAGTAATAAAAAATACATCTTTAAAAGGTAGCAATATGACCATACGAGAATTCAAACCCTCAACTACAGAACCTGCTGTCATGTTGATTAATCATTACGCCTGACTGAACTTACATGTAAGTTTATCGCTTGAGTTTCGTCTTAATATTTTATTTGCGGGAAGGTTTTTGGCATTAGTTAGTTTATTGGTATGCGTTAGCTCTCCTGGAATTTTTAGTGAGTTTTCTCCCATTGCGTATGAAAGATCACCCTACATTTTGAGAGATGCACAAATATATGTATATATGCATATACATACATATATTATATTTACACACACACGTACACATACACACGCATATATATATATATATATATATATATATATATATATATATATATATATAGTAATTTATAAAATATATATGGCGATTAAGCTACACTGAATATTCGGCGTTTCATCCACTCTAGGACTCCTCAGGCTTATGCGCAAATTCTTTTTATATGCTCCTCTCCTATTGAGATTTTAGTTAGCCAATCAGCTTTCTAGTATCCACCGCGCCCCATTCCTATCAGCCAATGGGCATGCATTTTATCGGACAAAGGATCTGTTTTAAAACTAGGTTAGTGTTTTTTTTATTGTTAGTTTATATATAGATATATATATATGTGTGTACACACATATATGCACATATATATACATATATATATATACATACATATATGTGTGATCGTTTATGTATATTCATGTTTATTTAATTTATTTGTTTATTTTTCTATTGTTTTTGTTAGTTTTAAAACTATTTTGTATCGCTATCCTAGTGTAAATTTTATTTTGTGAACACAGTTATTTGCTATTTCTCTTCTACAGTTTAATAGATGCTGGGGTTCTTTAAAGTACAGGATAGCAAATTTTTCATGAAGGCATAATCTACATGGGTCGTCTAGATGCCTACACGTGGTAGCTTGTCTTATTATTTTCTATTCGACTACCAGTTTGATATCAGTGGGGGAACTGTACACGCAATTATTTGATAAGATCAGAGAAGAAAGACGTTGCTATAGGCATAAAGTCAGTTCCATCCTTGCCATTTGACCAAGATGGGCACCAAGACAGTTCATCGACGTCTCTATAGTCAGTACCTTGATCCCTGTGAAATTTGGATTCTCCCTACGCTCAAGGAAAACCTTAGACGCTGTCATTATCAGATAATTGGGGAGGTGAAAGAGCCTGTGATGAGGGTGATTGACGCGCGAATTAGTTAAGAGGAAAAATTATTCCTCGTAATATATAATAATCAATAGAAGATTGATTCTATAATAATACATACGCAATCTGCATAAAATAAAATATCATGTTTAAGCGTATTGTACGATCGGGCAACGCCGGGCACCCAACTATTATATATAATAAAAACAAAACATATAATTTATATTTGTACAGAATAGTTTACTGGTGTTTGTTTATGTATTTATCTATTTATTAATCATTATTACAATTATGGTTGTCATTTTTGTTGTTCTTCTTGTTATTATATATCCATATTTTTTGTTTGTGTATGTATTTGTTAGTATACTAAGGTAAAGGTCATTTTGTGTATACTATTGTCTATTTAACTCCCGCCCTTTAATACAATTTTGATTTCTTTAAAGTTTAGGATAGCTAATTTCTCATTCAAACATAGTCTACACGGGTCGTCTGAGTTTCCCCATGTGCTGGATTGCCATACTATTTTCCATTCTACTATCGACGATTGGCGATTTATATAATTGTTGGGGTTGCTCTCTTACAGATTCTGACAATGGACTATTCCTAACGTTACTTCCGGAGTACGAACCCAAGACTGAGAGAGAGAGAGATAGAAAGAGAGAAGGAGAGAGAGATAGAAAGAGAGGAGGAGAGAGAGAAAGAAAGAATGTGTGTGTGTGTGTGTGTGTGTGAGAGAGAGAGAGAGAGAGAGAGAGAGAGAGAGAGAGAGAGAGAGAGAGAGAGAGAGAGAGAGAGAGAATCGTAACTTTACATTGTCCTTTAGTTAAGCGGAGTTCCTACTCTAACATCGTTTCTGTATCAGTCTGTTTAATATATTAAATCCATTTCACTGTTTCCCAGTCTTCTTCTTATTCTTTCCAGCATTCACACCATAACCCTACTACTAATAATGAAAAAAAAATGCGAATTATATTTGTATTTTATTTATTCAATGCAAAAATGTCACATAAAAATTTATCTAATCATTTATATGATTGGAGTTTTTTTTAAAATGCATTTCTTTGTATGCCATTCGACGTCGAATACATATGTCTACCAGGTGGAGTTGCAACGGCTCTTCAGGTAACTGCAGATCCTGGGGTGGCTGGCGAATCGGTTGAAGAGAGCCATCAATTTGGGATAGCTGCTGAACCTGTTCTGGTTCTCCCTGAACATGTTCTCCATGCAACAATAGAAAATCATGTCGCACCACATCATCTGGAAGAAGAAGAAGACAAGAATTATCAGATATATAAAAAAGTAAAGCGGCAAAACTTAAATTAAATCACTGAAAAATATTTTTATTATACAAATATGTGCGATGCCCGGGTGTTTGGAGGTGTGTGTGGTGTTTAATAAAAAATTACTCGGGGGGGGGGGTCGAACCCCTGGCCCTGAGGCGAAGTTTGAATATAAAATCGGCCAGCCAGAATGAGTTAGTGAAAGCTGTTGGAATTTATTTAAGAACCAAATTGACAGGTGCGCGCACGGAAGTCGTCGAGCGTTACGACGATGACGTAGGTTTGTTTGTTATAAGCGAAATAAAAAAAGAAAACAATGTTAACACTTAAGCGGGAAAAACACAAAAAAACTAACGTAAGGCAAACGAACGATGAAAACAGAAAACGAACACGTGAAAAAATGGCTTAAATAAGCCTGTTTCGATATTAAAATTTAAAAAATCGAAAAAAAAATCTCACACTACGATTCGAACCCAAAACGTTTAGATAATGAACCACGGCTTTAACCAACTGAGCTAACGCGATGTACATAAAATTTGTTCGGTTTTTCAACTATTTAAAGGAAATCAGGTTACGACGTCATCTGACGCATGCGTAGAATCGGTCATTGTTACGAGAGGACCGTTTTTGTTAACCCCCCCCCCTGTCGAAAATTGTCGATTTCGGGGTGAAAAAGTTAACGTTTTTGGCCAATTTTTCGATATTTTTCGAGCAAAGGATGGAGCTTCGATGTGATACTGAGTTTGTGAATTTTCGTCGCGTCTGTCGAAAGTTTTTAGCAGAATCTAAACATACACACATACATACATACATTTTCGCTTTTATATATATAGATTAGTTACCCTAAATTTTCGTTACCTCGCGTGATCGCCAGCCTATAAATAAACACAGCGGCCATTTTTTTTTAATTTTCTTGTTTGACGCGAACACTGCACGCAGTAGAGAAGTCAGGTTTTTACCAATTTTTAATCACATTCTACACTTCAAATTAGGCTGTATTTCGGAAATAACGAGTCGAATGTTATCTTCCATTGTATTTAGTTTATCAGCGTGGATATAAAACAAATTTCTCGCCTAACGGGTTAATTAGCTACAATTTGTAAAGTCTAAGACGTATATACTGTTATGTTGTTTTCGGAAATAGATAGGTCCTTTAAAATATTATCAGTAGGTTTACGAGAGTCCCTGCTGGCAGTCCGAGACAGAGTATCGGACGAAGACTTTGTGTAACATATATTTCTGTACTTCTCTAAATGCACTCTAGTAATTATACCTCCGTATTGTCTTATTTATTCTATGTGCTTCAAGATCATAACATATACATACGGTATCCGGAATCACGTCTGTTTATCAAACCGTACAAACTTACCTGATCACTCACGAACTTCATTAAACATTTCAAAATCATGGATTAATCATTATGCAAATACAGTCATATCTTGCTACGATGTGCGGACCGTTTTAATCATATTTGATTTCATCAGGCAAGAAAAATTAATATGCAAAAATTAAAAAGGTTCCAGACCTTTACAAATTTTGAGGAGGGAAAATATGCCATGAATCAATTTGATTGAGCACTATCAACGACTCTTGTTGTAATTCAATTATTTTTTAATTTTTGAATATTTTTCTACCTCGAATTACAATTACAGTTTATTGATCACCTTTCACAGCTATAAAAAATACATTTTCAATTGTTGTTCAGTAAAACGAAAGTTATGATGAATTTACTAGTGTTCAAAATCGTAAAATAAACGTAAGGAGGTGAGCGACGTTTTTTATGATTGGTTTCTATAGCAAGCACGCCGCTTAACCCCTGTTGCTACTAATTCACTGCTGTAGCGAAAAAGAAGTGTTAGAACTGAGTCAGGTGTGAAATGGAGCCTGTTGAATGTCGATAAGTGATCCGGTTTTTGTATTTGAAAGGACGCACACCACAGGAGACTTTTGATGAAATAAAAGAAAGTTACGGTGATAATGCCCTATCATATGACCTTGTAAAACGCTGGCATTGTGAATTCAAACATGGCCGGAAGTCTGTGGAAACAGCTCACAGACCTAGTCGCCCCCCCTTCTGCCATTGATGAGGCATCTGTCCGTCAAGTCGAGGCTGCCATTTTGGAAGATCGGCGCATTACTATTCGCCAAATACCCCAAGATGTCAAGATTAGTACAGGGTTTGTGGAAACTATCATTCATGACCATTTGCATATGCATAAGGTGTCTGCCAGATGAATTCCCATGTTGCTCACACTATTCCAGAAGCGAGAACGCGTCGAGTATGAATTTGGAGATGTGCCAAGAAGATGAGTCAAAGTTTTTCAAAAGAGTGATTAAACAGGGTGAAACCTGGGTCCATCACTATGACCCAGAGACCAAAGCCCAGTCAATGCAGTGGAAGCACTTGGACTCACCACCTTCAAAGAAGGCAAGGGTGTAGCCCTCCGCTGGCAAGGTCATGCTCACAGTCTTCTGGGACCAGGACAGAGTAGTGATGACAGATTTCCTGGCAAATGGTACCACAATTACAGGAGCCTATTATACTTCACTTTTGAGGAAATTAAGGGAAGCTATCAAAATCAAGAGGCGGGGCAAGATCAGCAAAGGTACCCTCCTCCTGCAGGACAACACTCCGGTCCACAACTCGCATGTCGCCAGATCAGAAGGACGGGCGTCTGGTTATGAAATCCTTCCCCAAACCCCCTACTCTCCTGACCTTGCACCCTTTGATTTCCACCTCTTCCCAGCTATGAGGTTGTTTTTAAAAGGAAAGCGTTTCCCAGATGATGCAGTCTTGATTTCTGAAGTCACGTCGCGGTTGGAAGACCAACCTGGGATGTTCTACAAAAACGGTCTCTAGAACTGCATCAAACGATGGGAGAAATGCATAACTCTGGATGGTTCCTATGTAGAGAAAGACTAATAACTGTGCCAAGTTTCGTTGCTCTACTGCTATGGGAAGTGGGTCAGGGGCATTACTTATTGCACGCCCCTCGTAGATATGTAAAAAAGACCAAAAAGAAAGGTTAGTGTATAGATGATAGAAATGAATCTAAATATACCGAATGATTCAGAAGATCTGAAATAGAAGATAATACACTTAGGAAGAAAGGAGATCCTTTTCTTTAATCCGATGAGGTGGTCTCCTTGAATTAGGATTCCACCGAAACATTTACGCACATACACTGCTGATCAAAAATTGAAGACCACTTAAAAATCTTAAAAAAAACAACAACTTGTTTTTAAAGGATAGATTTTAAACTCTTCAGGTTTAAGGTCAAAACTACTACAATCTAAAAGGTTATGGAAACAAAAAACTACATTCCAAAGATTTATTTTTAAAATTTACATTTTTATTAAATCGGGCTTTTTACACATGATCAAAATTATAAGACCAGAGACAAAAATGTTATTAAATTGTACAAAAAGTGTATGAAAACATTCAACAATCAAACTTTATAATGAGTTCTACCTCCACTGCTTTTGATGAATTCAAAAATTCTTTGGGGCATGCTAGAAATAAAGGTTTCCATTAAGGTGCGGGGACCCTGCTCCAGTTTCTGAAGATAGCTTCACGAAGTTCATTTTTTGTTGAATATTGTTTGCCATTTCGTTAAACATCTTTTGTCATGCATCCCCAAACATTTTCAATTAGGTTCAAGTCCGGTGAGCATGCAGAATGTCCCAAGATATGGACTCCATTTTCTTGTGGAAAGCTCAAGGTCCGTCTTGCAGTGTGGATTGCAGCATTATCCTGTTGGAATAACCATCCATCCCCACACAAACGATGAGTCTCCATCATTAAAGATGCTTTTTGTAGCATGCTAACATAACCAGCTGCTGTTTGACGACCTTGCACCATCTGGAGCTCCATCGTCCCTCTGTAAGAAAAGGCACCCCATACCATTACGGACCCTCCACCACTATGACGTGTGGAAAAAAAAATTTCAAGGGCCATGTTTTTGCCATGCCAATATCGTTGGGAGCCATCAGCACCATCTAAATTGAATTTTTTCTCATCAGAAAACAGGACTTTAATCCACCTCTCAACGTCCCAGGTTTGGTATTCACGACATAATCTTAAGCGGTCTACTTTTTGACGGGAAAGCAATCGAGGAATTTGTTTACGTTTTTTATTTACCATGCCTTTTTGTTGTAAGTGTTGACTGATAGATATTAGACTGCTATCAGTAACTGCCTTAATTTGGCTAGAAGAAAGTCCTCTGTCATTCATAACAATAGAAGAAAGTCCTCTGTCATTCATAACAATAGAAGAAAGTCCTCTGTCATTCATAACAATAGAAGAAAGTCCTCTGTCATTCATAACAATAGAAGAAAGTCCTCTGTCATTCATAACAATAGAAGAAAGTCCTCTGTCATTCATAACAATAGAAGAAAGTCCTCTGTCATTCATAACAATAGAAGAAAGTCCTCTGTCATTCATAACAATAGAAGAAAGTCCTCTGTCATTCATAACAATAGAAGAAAGTCCTCTGTCATTCATAACAATAGAAGAAAGTCCTCTGTCATTCATAACAATAGAAGAAAGTCCTCTGTCATTCATAACAATAGAAGAAAGTCCTCTGTCATTCATAATAATAGAAGAAAGTCCTCTGTCATTCATAACAAAAGAAGAAAGTCCTCTGTCATTCATAACAATAGAAGAAAGTCCTCTGTCATTCATAACAATAGAAGAAAGTCCTCTGTCATTCATAACAATAGAAGAAAGTCCTCTGTCATTCATAACAATAGAAGAAAGTCCTCTGTCATTCATAACAATAGAAGAAAGTCCTCTGTCATTCATAACAATAGAAGAAAGTCTTCTGTTATTCATAACAATAGAAGAAAGTCCTCTGTCATTCATAACAATAGAAGAAAGTCCTCTGTCATTCATAACAATAGAAGAAAGTCCTCTGTCATTCATAACAATAGAAGAAAGTCCTCTGTCATTCATAACAATAGAAGAAAGTCCTCTGTCATTCATAACAATAGAAGAAAGTCCTCTGTCATTCATAACAATAGAAGAAAGTCCTCTGTCATTCATAACAATAGAAGAAAGTCCTCTGTCATTCATAACAATAGAAGAAAGTCCTCTGTCATTCATAACAATAGAAGAAAGTCCTCTGTCATTCATAACAATAGAAGAAAGTCCTCTGTCATTCATAACAATAGAAGAAAGTCCTCTGTCATTCATAACAATAGAAGAAAGTCCTCTGTCATTCATAACAATAGAAGAAAGTCCTCTGTCATTCATAACAATAGAAGAAAGTCCTCTGTCATTCATAACAATAGAAGAAAGTCCTCTGTCATTCATAACAATAGAAGAAAGTCCTCTGTCATTCATAACAATAGAAGAAAGTCCTCTGTCATTCATAACAATAGAAGAAAGTCCTCTGTCATTCATAACAATAGAAGAAAGTCCTCTGTCATTCATAACAATAGAAGAAAGTCCTCTGTCATTCATAACAATAGAAGAAAGTCCTCTGTCATTCATAACAATAGAAGAAAGTCCTCTGTCATTCATAACAATAGAAGAAAGTCCTCTGTCATTCATAACAATAGAAGAAAGTCCTCTGTCATTCATAACAATAGAAGAAAGTCCTCTGTCATTCATAACAATAGAAGAAAGTCCTCTGTCATTCATAACAATAGAAGAAAGTCCTCTGTCATTCATAACAATAGAAGAAAGTCCTCTGTCATTCATAACAATAGAAGAAAGTCCTCTGTCATTCATAACAATAGAAGAAAGTCCTCTGTCATTCATAACAATAGAAGAAAGTCCTCTGTCATTCATAACAATAGAAGAAAGTCCTCTGTCATTCATAACAATAGAAGAAAGTCCTCTGTCATTCATAACAATAGAAGAAAGTCCTCTGTCATTCATAACAATACGTCTGATTCTCCTACTTAATGCAAGAAAAAAAAAATCTTTTTTTTGGGGGGAGGGCTACCAAAGGATTTTGCTTTTCCATAAATTGTCAGTGTCCTGTAAAAAGTTGCAGATTCTGACAATGGACTATCCCTGACGTCTCTTCCGGAATGTGAACCCAAGACTCAGAGAGAGCGAGAGAGCGAGAGAGCAAGAGAGAGTGAGAGAGAGAGAGAGAGAGAGAGAGAGAGAGAGAGAGAGAGAGAGAGAGAGGAGTCATGACTTTACTTTGTCCTTTAGTTGAGCCGAGTCCGTTTCTCTATTTTCTCTTTAATATATTAAATTGATTTCATTGTTTCCGAGTCTTCTCGTTATTCTTTCCAACATTCACACCATAAAATAATAAAGAAAAAAAAATGCAAATTATATTTGTACAGAATGTATTTTATTTATTCAATGCAAAAATGTCACATAAAAATTTATCTAATCATTTATATGATTGGAGTTTTTTTAAAATGCATTTCTTTGTATGCCATTCGACGTCGAATACATATGTCTACCAGGTGGAGTTGCAACGGCTCTTCAGGTAACTGCAGATCTTGGGGTGGCTGGCGAATCGGTTGTAGAGAGCCATCAATTTGGGATAGCTGCTGAACATGTTCTGGTTTTCCCTGAACATGTTCTCCATGCAACAATAGAACATCATGTCGCACCACATCATCTGGAAGAAGAAGAAGACGAGAATTATCAGATATATAAAAAAAGTGAAGCGGCAAAAGTTAAAATTAAATCACAGAAAAATATTTTTATTATACAAATATGTGCTTTATTCCAAATATTAATTTTTGGAATTTATAATTGTTGTACATCCGTGCTAGGGGTCACAAATGAAAGAAGCCACAAGTAGTGTAACGTGTATAAATATAATATGTATTTATCATGAACTGCACGCCTGTGGAACTCTTTTCTGTCTGCCTGCTTCCCTCCCGACTACAACTTGGATGCCTTCAAGTTCAACGTAAACAAATTCCTGATGAACCGCCCCCATAAGTAGACACTCTAAAATATCCACACTAACGTACTGTACTTACAATAACCCTTATCCCTGAGTGGCTTCCGGGCCTTGATAAGACAGACAAGAATGAGAAAAAAAAAAAGACAAAAAAAAAAACAACAAAATTTGTGAAAAAATATTTATATATTTGTTTTAACTAACTGTTGTGGACCGGTAAAGGGTTCAGAAGAAAGACAAAAGTCAATATTTGGTGAAAAAAAAAGAAAGAAAAAAAAACAGATAGAATAAATGAAGTGCGTGGTTATATTTTAGTTCGACTTCCATATATATATATATATATCATTCGAAAACGGTAGTGTTTCATTATATGGTAAAGAGGCAGTTTTAGTCATTTGGAACTGTTTTAAAGCGTCACCGCTCACTCATTTTTCGACCAAATTTCAAACTATTATTACAGTTACAGATCACCTTCACAGCTATATTGTGAAAAATTTTATTTTCAATTTTTATTCAGTAAAACAAAAGTTATAATGAGTTTTCTGGTGGTCAAAATATGTAAGGAGGTGAGCGACGTTTTTATGACTGGTTTCCATAGCAACCACGTCGCTTCAACGACTACTGTTGCTACTAATTCGGAAAGGGAAGTAACAAGTGAAAAAAAAAACAGAATGAAAGGGAGATAATTGGGGGATTTTATTTAAAGCAGACGAGGGCCGTGCGTACATTGTTATTACATATGTGCTTATGGGGACAAAAAAAAAGAAGACTGAAATTAAAAAAAAGAACAAATAACTTTATTGGAAGCCTGGAAAAAACATGGATTACAATGGAAAATGCGAGCATAAAAAGTAATATGGTTAAGCTTAAACATGGAAAAGTAAAGGACTAGTTGTTAAAACTAGAAAAGAAAAGGACAAGATATTTTAGTAAAAAAATATAAATTTATAACTTAAAATATTGCAGCATTCAGATTAAAAAAAAAAATTCAATTTATAACATTATATAATCAATTCTTGATGCTGCAATATTTTAAGTTATAAAGTTATTATATTTTTACTATATCTTTACTAGAATATCTTGTCGTTTTCGTTTCCAGTTTAAACAACTAGCCCTTTAATTTTCAATGTTTAAGCTTAACCATATTACTTTTCATGCTCGCATTTTCTATAAAGCCGCACTGATGAGCTATTATACAGCGAAACAGTACTGTATGTGGATGACTATATATGTGTGTGTGTGTGTTTGTGTGTGTGTGTTAACACCATTATACAGCCTATAATCACAAAGACATTTAAGAAGTTTTATCACCGCAAAAGCAGAATAGTCCGGCGTATAAAATAAACAGTAGGCTCTTCAATAAGGCAAGGACGCGTTCGAAACGAATGTTTCTGTTTAGAGCATAAATGAACCATAATACTTGACTTTTGCATTTTAAACTATAATTCAAGCCATTACATGAAGATAATTTAATAAAATTAACAGTAGGTTCTCTACAGTGCAATGTAGATTACAACGTATTGTGGACCAAGTCACTGAGGAGAGGCATGTGAAGCTTCCCTTCCCCGGTGTATCGTGAGAGGTCAATAACTTGAGCAGAGAATCAACAAATTTGATTGGAAAATAGGTGATTTCATTGATTTCGATGGTAATAAATTCATTGGAAGTGCAGAACAGTCGTTGATCCTTATTTTGCCCTGGGCAATGTTGTGTGCACCTGCTAGAGTATATATATATATATATATATATATATATATATATATATATATATATATATAGTAGAAATGGTAATTAATAAAAACTGAAGAAAGTGCTCTATACTGTTGTAGAGCAAATATGCGTTTTATTCTTTATTACCGTATCTTTCTGTTAAGTTACGCGGCCGTTTTTTTTGGCCGTCTGTAGCTTCCTCAGACTTTTACAGAAATGTTCGTTGTTATGGGATGAAAGAGTGAAAGAGTGAACAGGGGAGGGGTGCGAGGAGAGCGGGGGAAAATATATCTCCAGTTCATCCCATAACAACGAAAATTTCTGTAAAAGTCTGAGAAAGCTTCAGACGGCCAAAAAAAAAAACGGCCGCGTAGCTGAAACAATAATGTAACTCAACAGAAAGATACGGTAATAAAAAATAAAACGTATATATATATATATATATATATATATATATATATATATATATATATATATATATATATATAAAATGATGGATTTAAAAAGCTAAAAAATGAAAAAGGGCTAGCTAACCGGGGTTCGTTCTTCACTCAACAGAGCTAAATCAAAGAAAAATTGTGATAAAAAAAAAGAAATTGTCATGAATATGGCGGGTTTATTTATCTATTTAGTTTTTTTTTTTAAATATATATATTTCCCCTGCCATATTCATGACATTTTAAAAATTCTTTTTAATCGCAATGTTTCCTCAATATAGCTCTGTTGGAACGATTCCCAGTTAGCTAGCCCTTTTGTCATTTTTATGTTCCTCCAATCCATCATTCAAAATGGTCTTTATTCAGCCATGATTAAATTTTGTGTCCCTAATATATATATGTATATATATATATATATATATATATATATATATATATATATATATATATATATATATATATATATATATATATATATATATATATAAATTTGGGGGATATAAACGACTCTTTATTCCAAGGCATTTCGAAGCCTAATGCTTCTCATCAAAAGAGTAGAGAAGGTGCTAGGTAGCATGGTGCATTGTATAAGCTCCAATGATAATTGTTGAGTTTGGCATTATCCAGATAAAATTGTGGAATTGAACTCTCTTTTTTCCTCTTACGCATTAAGCTATATATATATATATATATATATACATATATATATATATATATATATATATATATATGTATATATATATACATTTAATAAAATATTAATTAAATAAAATTATATATATATAATTTTATTTAATAAATATTTTGTAGTTTTTATTCAAATTTTGTATATATATATATGTATATATGCATGTATGTCTATATAATATTTGAATAAAACTATACAATATTTATTAAATAAAATTTATATATATATATATATATGATTTTTATTTATATCATGAATCAGATATATTTTGTAAAAACTATCCAAACATACCTGATCACCCATGAAAAATTTGTTTCCACCATCGCGCATGGACAAGGTTCTTTCCATGAAGGGCATCACACGGTTGAAAGTGTTCATATATCTCCAGTTCATGTAGTTCTGATAAAAAATAGAAAGGATTAATAAATTGATTTTCATCGTAATAAGTCATAGTCGTATAATCTTATGTTTCAGCTACTTTGAAATGAAGTTATTGGAATTCTGCCTTACTTTTATTACCAAAAACAATAATAAACGTAGCAAACTCGTTTTTATTTTATTTTTTTTTTACCGAAAACAATAATAAAACGTGGCAATTTTACCCAAACTTGTGTTTTTTGTTTGTTTCTGTCTGATTTTTAAGGTGACACGCAAACGTTTCATCGACTTTTATCTGATTTTTAATTGACAATCAAACGTTTCATCAACTTCTATATGATTTTTAAGGAGACACTCAAACGTTTTCTCGACATTTATCTGATTTAAAAAAAATGGCACTCAAAACGTTTATCTGACTTCTATCTAATTTTTAAGTTGATACTCAAACGTGATACGCAAACGTTTTCCCAACTTCTATCTAATTTTTAAAGTTGCACTCAAACGTTCCCTCAACTTCTATCTGATTTTTTAGGCGACACTCAAACGTTTCCTCCATTTATATCTAATTTTTAAATAATGATAAAATGTTTTCTAGTGATTGTTGCAACAAGAATAGCTCTTGAGATAGATTGTTCATTTGTTTCCTGTCTTACATTTTTTAAAAACCTGAAACAAAGAATATAAAAAGCTAATAAATTTATTGAGTAATGAATATTTGAACCCAGACCGAATAACCCCTTCATCAACAACATGACCCAATTATCCCTTGACGATTGTTTGACTTTTTTTAAATTAAATTTTCACCCCAAACAAGGCACGTTGCCACTTTGATGTAGGAGGCTACTATTAGGGACACATGTTACAGGGGTACTAGGTGGGGAGTTGGGCAGCAAGATGTCGGTTCACGTTACACTTGACCTTCAGCATGTCAGTACAGTTGGGGAAGCAGAAAGCCGGAAGGGAATTCCAAAGTTTAGCGGTTCTGGGCAAGAAACTACTGGTGTAGAAGGCTCTCTTACATCTAGGGATCTCTACTGTGAAGGGGTGGGATTTTGCTGCTTGTCGGGTTTATCGGGGGTATTTACGTCGAGGGGGTACAAGTGCTTGCAGTTCGTCGGAACATTCACCGTTAAAGTACTTGTAGAACAGGCAAACAGGCAGAGGGATGCTATATTTCGTCGATGGTACAGAGGCTGAAGCTTGGATGGCAGTTCTTTTAACGCCTAAATTGACAGATTTTTTAAAAAAAGAAAATAATTTTCAACATTGGATTTATATGATTTTAATATTTGAATTGAATGCATCTATTAAATATATTATAATCCACCAATTTAATGAGGTTATATAAAGTCTGGCCGCATAATGAACTGATTGAAAGGACTTATGTACAGATCGTCGTAAATTATAAGTATTGAAGGCGCCATAATCCTTTTTTGTTTTAAAATTTTATCTGTGCACAGATATTTCGAACAGTTTTAAAACTGAACAAATTATTTAATTATTTTGCATTTTTGAAGTGCAACAAAGTTCTATGGACATTTTTAAAACACAGAGAATAATAAAGATTTGAACTTACATCGTAGTTGCTGCAGTTGCCTTCTCCACCAAAACCGTAGTCGTTCATGTTGTACTGTGGAAAAAGAAAAAGAAATGAAACAGTGGTTGTTAGATAAATCGATAGATATATAAACATAAGATTTCATGTAGAAGACATAAGATTCAGATACTGATAGAAGTACGTAACCAAGCACGGAATATCTAGATAAACATTACAGATTATGTAAAAACATCAGGTGATGATCGCAGTGCTACGTGTATTAATGACGTCATCATAGGAATAGTGGTTTCGAGGCATGTACAGTTTTCAGTTAGAGTTGAGTCGTCGGAGATAGGAATTAGAGTTGAGGAGCTGACCGTTCGTAATGGCTCGAAGTACCCAGGAGAGAGTTAGCAGACTCTCGAAAATGCACCACCATATGTATTATCTATTCTTTGCGACCTGTCCTTCGCAGGCCAGCAAAGTGTCTTAGTGTGGCAGGACCCGTAGATCGATTTCGCAACCCGGTTTATATATGGCCGCTTCGTCGATCTGCCGTGCGCTAGAAGCAAAAAACCTCATTCACAAAACAAACAACACAACTCAGTTCTTCGTTTTCACTGATTAATTTCCAAAAAGAAGAAAAGAATTACATACATAAATATATACACTTGTACAATGCAGATTCATTAACGTCTAACTCCCAGAGTATATTATCAGATAGCTTCTCCGATTTAGCGGTGAGGTTTTGGAAGCGAGAGCAGAGAGGGTGTGACGACTCTTTACAAGTTGATATACAGTGTCAGATTCTCGTTTTCGGCTCTGTCCTCCGTTAATATACTCAGGAAAGGGGTGAGCCGGGGTTGTTCCCTGGACCAATCAAACTTAACAGCGTCATCCCAGGGAAAGCCCTCTCCCACGAATGCACCTGTGGAATTGCAGGCTGTTTTCTGATGAACCCTGGCGTCATGCCCATAACCTCGGTCATGGTAGCTGTACTCAAAGACTAAGCATTTTTCCTCTAACCGACAACGAAATGATGTTTTCGTTACATCTCTCAAAGTGACATTGGGTTGTCGCTTTTCATAAAACAACGAAATTTATAAATCCAATCTTTCTCTCAGCAGGGTCTTTTGCCTTCACCCGGGCACACAAATGATAATTAAAGAATAAAAATCATATCTGCTCCAGTGCTTCAGGAGTCTAAGCCTCCCCTCAGTGAGGAACCCAATCGCATCCTGGGACGGTCACGTCACATCCTCACTTGTATTTTTAAGACCACGAGTTGAAAACAATTAAGGTGAATTATATTTCTCATCATTACAGTTTCTTGTGTAGTTGGTCCGGGCAACGCCAAGTAACCCGACCGATTATTATTATGATTGTTCCTATTTACAATGCCTTCCCACGGGACAGAGTTAGACACCAGGGTCGTTTTTTAACGTGGAGAAAAGGAACAAAAATAAAAATTGTCTCAGTCGTGAAGGATATCTCTTCCACTGAGAGAGAACAAGAAATTGAAGTGCAGCATCTTAAGAACAGATGCTACACTTTGATGTATTTATTTGCTCCCCCACTGAGCAAATTAGGCACAAGGCCGATTTTTAAAGTAAGGAGTGAAGGGGAAATGGGAACCAACTCCCCGGGGAGTAGGGGAGCTGGATAGTGACAATTGGTATGAAGGGTTGCCCCTACATTGACCAAGGTCTTATATGTGGGGTTTCCCCCACATCTGGTCTTTGCTTGCAGTATCTGCCGGAACAGATGGTATTTATTTGCTCCCCACCGAGCAAATTAGGCACAAGGCCAATTTTTTAATGTGAGGAGTGAAGGGAGGGGGAAGGGAAAAGGGGACCAGCTCCCGAGAGGTGGGAAATGGGAGCTGGTTAATGGTCAGGCATGTGGGGTTGCCCCCACATATGGTCTTTGCTAGTCATAGCTAGTCATAGCTAGTCATAGCTTGCAGCATCTGTCGGAACAGATGGTATTTATTTGCTCCCCCACCGAGCAAATTAGGCACAAGGCCAATTTTTAATGTGAGGAGTGAAGGGAGGGGGAAGGGAAAAAAGGGGACCAACTCCCGAGAGGTGGGAAATGGGAGCTGGTTAAAGGTCAGGCATGTGGGGTTGCCCCTACATCTGGTCTTTGCTAGTCATAGCTTGCAGTATCTGTCGGAACAGATACTACACTTTGATCTTGTCCCGAAGGCCAAGTTGGTATTTATTTGCTCCCCCACCGAGCAAATTAGGAACAAGGCCAATTTTTAATGTGAGGAGTGAAGGGAGGGGGAAGGGAAAAAGGGGACCAGCTCCCGAGAGGTGGGAAATGGGAGCTGGTTAAAGGTCAGGTATGTGGAGTTGCCCCCACATCTGGTCTTTGCTTGCAGTATCTGTTCCGACAGATACTACACTTTGATCTGTGCCCGAAGGCCAAGTTACTTATTATGATTGTTATTGATGTTGTAAAATAGAATGTTAGGAAAAAGGTATCAAGGCGAAAAGTGTGTTAGGATAGAAATATTTGAATTATAAATGAAAAGGAATGTTAGTTTTCATAACTAACACAAACGGAAATGTTAGCGAGATAAACAAGTGTACATGACAGTCATAAGTGATACGTGTTGATGACGTCATTAGAAGGGAGTTATTTTGTATACATGGGTTTTAGTAAATTAGTGGTTAAAGCTTGAAGGAGACAAACAGCGAGTTAAGCCGAGGCCACCGAGAGGAAGAAGGCCTGTTAACTGAAAAATGCCTGCAAGCAATGTAGGTAAGATTTGTCAAATTATCACTGTTGATACTATATGAGGGCATTTTTAAAAAGAGCATTAAAACATGTTATAAATAAAATAAAGCAACTCAATTCGATTAATAATCAAACTAAACTTTATCTCTATATAAATAAAATGAACTCATTTTTTCCCGTCTGATTTTGACCTTAATAGGATTAAAAAATCAAGATATTTCATGCAAATATAATATGCACAAACGGCAGAACAATATCTGAGGTGTGTTATAGGCTTATTATTTCTCAAATTCCTCGATAATCTTAGATTTCTATACTTTTTCTGCTGAGAAGTCACGGCCAAAATCGGTTAAGATCAATGGAAGTGGTAAAATATTTTCTCTCTTATAAATTCCTCCTCCCCCTGCCACCACTTAACACCGTTTGGGGATCGTTCACAAGGAACAGTTGAGAAGAGAACACCGGTTTGGCTTCATAGTTCTTTCATGTGAAGTTATTTAAAATCACTAAACTAAGCTGAAGTGCTCTGTGGCGTAGTGGTTAGCGTGCTGGTCAATTCACATTATATTTTCACGTTCGCGCCGACCTACCGTAGTCGTTTTTTTTTTTCTAAACAACTGGAATGGACTTTTCTTGGTGGCCGAACTGTTAACGTTGCAGATGTTTTTTTGTTTTTTTTTCACACTTTATTTTCCTACTTTTACTCATGACTCCGGGTTTGATCCTTCCTACTTACCTACCATAACATTTTTTAAAACTCCTCCCCCCCGTCCCGGAAACAAACACTCGGGCAACGCCGGGTATCCCCGCTAGTTCAATATAAAATATAAATATTATTTATGTTAAAATTACAAAATTTTAAAAGCAATATAATACTGATAAAACTGAATTATGAATTTAGGGAACAAACAATTAACGAAACATATTAAACACAAACGATTCTTGGCCTTCGGAAGAAGATCACAGTGTAGTATCTGTTCTACTGCTATACTTCGCCTTTTCTGTTCTCAATCGGTGCAGGAGAAATCCATGACTGAGACAATTTTTATTTTTGTTCCTATCCAGAGTGCTCTTTATTGGGGAGCTGGATTTTTTCCCACAAGATTATATGTTAAAATAATACAGAACTTATATTTAGAAGGGGAGTTTTATTCAGTTAGTGGTTAGAGCTTGAAGGAGACAAACAGTGAGTTAAGCCGACCTGTCGTAATAGCTCGGAGCAGCCAGGGGAGAGAGGGGAGATAACGTCTATTAAATGTAAAGGACGTAGGACCTGCATGCAGCTTTCCAATGGGGGAAACATCAGTAATAAAGTTGCTGAAAAGACAACCCGAGATTTCTTGATTCATTAGGATGAATCTTCTTTGCAGCTTTCCGTCAAACAATACCCTGTTTCGCCTGTTGGCTGATGTAAATCCCCAGAGAACTGTTATCCGTCCCATTTGCGTGCGTGATCCCCCTCTGGTGTTGCATGTGAGATGACGCCACAAAAATAGTGAAGAAATGATGAATGTGAGAAGCGTGAAAGGCCAACACTGCCTTCAAATTTTCACCAAATTTCAGAAAAATCTAATGGATGGAGCAAAAGTTATGGGGTAAAAAGTGTCATTTTTTGCAATTTTGGGGCATTTGTGGCCCCTTGTAAGCTCTTGGAAACACCAAATACCAGTGAGAATTGACAAACGGCGCAGTTTCACGCCTTAAGACATGTATATTTGAATTCAGCACCATGGAAAACCACTATATAGATATACATATCAAGTTTTTGAGTGATACGAAAAAAGAGCTCCAAAAACGCATTTTTTTTAGCTCTAAAAATCCCAGAAGGATGCGAACCAGAATTTTGTCAGGGCCACCGATACTGGATTTATATTAAGAACAATGGGCTCCACATTTTGACCAAGTTTCAGAAAAAATCTAATGGATGGATCAAAAGTTATGGGGGAAAACGTGTCATTTTGGCCATTTGGGGGCATTTTTGGCCTCTTTTGAGCCCCTGGAAATCTTCGTAATAAAACTTTTTTTTACTGTGTACATTTATTTAATGAAATACAATTTGTGGCAACATTTCAGAAAAAAGTAATGCACGGTTATGTGGCAATCGTCCGGACTAACGGAAGCACGGACGCACGGAAGCACGAAGGCACGGAAGCACGGACACACGGACGCCACTGAAAACATAGGTCCCTCTCCGATAAATCGGGGGACCGATATATTTTATATTGAAACTATTTGCTAGCGTCTTTACTAAAAACAAAAGAAAACAATAAAAAAACAAAACGAAAAACATAAAACATTTCGTTTTTACGCAAACTGTCCAGAAAATTCCGAGGATAGCGCGGTGCTTATTCTGTATAAACACCAACATTAAACCGAAACGAAAACATACCTTTACAACATTATCTCCTTTGAAACAAAGTTTATAATGAAAGAATAAAATAAAACAGGTCAACTGGAAACAATGCTGTGATAAGTGCTATTCCCAATAGGTTACCCGTTTAGTACTGACCAGGATCAACGTCGCTTAACTATAGTTAAATGTATAAAACACTCACCCTGAAGCGTCCGTTCCTCCAGTGGTAGTACCTCATGTAATCGTGCATGATTTCATAGAAGCAATCGCTGATGTAGTCACACCTGAACATGTCCATGGGGCTCTTGGGGTAGAAATCTGCAAGAAGATCAAATTCACAAGTAAATAGCTTTCATCTATACACAACGTCTAACTTTCATATATACTCACACGCATATATATATACACACATTTATATACACATATATACACATACATATACACATATATATACATATGTATATGCATATATATATATACATATATACACATACATATACACATATATATATACATATATATATATATACATATACATATATGATGATGATGATTGCAACGTCTTGTCAGACGAGTGCCACTCCCTCAGACATTTAAAATCCATGAGCCCAAATGCCTGAGGGAGTATCTATACAAATATGATGTTACAGAGTCTTAGCTTTGTACGACAGCTAAGTCTCTCTCTCGGTTCAAAATGTTGAGATCCAGCAACAAGCAAGAGCAAGATAGCCAGCAACAAATTAAACTGCAGACCAGCTTAATGCGGGTAATGGTCTTCCGCTTTATGTTTTTTTTAAATACACATATATACACATACACATATATATACACACATACACATATATATACATACACATATATACACACATACATATATATATATATCCATACACACATATATATTTACACTGCTGATCAAAAATTTAAGACCACTTAAAAATCTTTAAAAAGAAACTTTTTTAAGAATAGATTTTAAACTCTTCCGACTTAAGGTTACTAATACTACAATCTAAAAGGTTATAAAATCTAATAAGAATTGTAAGTAATATTGTATTTTAAGCTATGAATTTATTTTAAAGTTAAGAATTAAAAATTAGGCAACATATTAGTTAAAATGATTATGTTTTCGAACTAGGAAACCTGGTAGAATTCATTTGCTAAAATAGAGTCGCTGAACTTGATTTATTCGTTGATATAAATGAAGGTTAAATATTAAAACATTTGTCTTAAGTAATATTCACACTGAAAGTCACACTGACAACAGCAAAATAAATAAATTAACAGGTAGCCATGTTTTCCATTTAACCCGAGATAACGTTTTTATGTACATTCCGAGAGGAAGAGAGATAGAAAAACGCATATACTCGATACATATACAGATTAAAGGAAAGATAACTCTCAGTTATTCAAAAAGCTTATATCATTAAAAAAAAAAGTAACAGTTCATCAAAGAATAAAGCAAGTACAAGTACAAGGGAGAGAACTCTTACAATTTTCACAGTATTAAACTGATTTTAATCGATAATTTCAAATAATGGAATAATGTATCGCGATTTTTATACGATTTTTTTCAATAATATTTTGAGCTCCGATCTTACAATAATAAATGACTTACTGTATTCGCGGGCCAAGTACCTGCAAATGGCCATAGTTTCGGGCATCATGTCACCATTGTCCATCTGCATACAAGGAAGGTAGTTGCAAGGGAAATCTGGAAGAGGTAAAAACAAAGAAAAAGAATAATATGGCTACAACGTCTTTTTTAAATCATGTTCAACCCTTACAAAGCACATCGCCATTTGGACGTAAGGGTCCACTATTTGGGGCCATGTCTAGGAAAGATTAACAAGACATTAGTTTATGTTACATTTAAACTTCTGCATATCAGTACAGCTGCTAGAGGGAAGTAACGCTTTCCAGTATTTAGGGACATCAACAGTGAAGGGGTGAGATCTTATTGCTAAGCGGGTTTGTCGGGGATATGTACGTCGAGGGGATACAAGTGAAGCAAGTTCATCAGAACACATTCCATTAAAATATTTGTAAAACAGGCAGAGTGATGCAACATTGCGGCGATGGGACAGGGGCTGAAGCTTAGTTGATAAAGTGGGACCGATTAGATTGACATCTCTTTTTGGACTTTATCTAAGAGGGAGAGACAAGTGGTAGATGCACCAGCCCAAATATGCCAACAATATTCCATGGTATGCCATGGTGGTCTTGTAAAGGTATTGGATACTACTCATACTTTCTCTACAAATAACATATTTTAACACCATGTTTGCTTCCGGACGGTGACTAGCAATATTCGTTTTGTTAATTAAAAAATGTTGAGGTAAATACTTCATTTATTCAAATGTTTAAGCTTCAAATGTATTATATAACTGTACTCATATTGATGACGTACGAAGCTTCAAATGTATTATATAACTGTACTAATATTGATGACGTACGAAGCTTCAAATGTATTATATAACTGTACTAATATTGATGACGTACGAAGCTTCAAATGTATTATATAACTGTACTCATATTGATGACGTACGAAGCTTCAAATGTATTATATAACTGTACTAATATTGATGACGTACGAAGCTTCAAATGTATTATATAACTGTACTCATATTGATGACGTACGAAGCTTCAAATGTATTATATAACTGTACTAATATTGATGACGTACGAAGCTTCAAATGTATTATATAATTGTACTAATATTGATGACGTACGAAGCTTCAAATGTATTATATAATTGTACTAATATTGATGACGTACGAAGCTTCAAATGTATTATATAATTGTACTAATATTGATGACGTACGAAGCTTCAAATGTATTATATAATTGTACTCATATTGATGACGTACGAAGCTTCAAATGTATTATATAACTGTACTAATATTGATGACGTACGAAGCTTAAAATGTATTATATAACTGTACTAATATTGATGACGTACGAAGCTTCAAATGTATTATATAACTGTACTAATATTGATGACGTACGAAGCTTCAAATGTATTATATAATTGTACTAATATTGATGACGTACGAAGCTTCAAATGTATTATATAATTGTACTAATATTGATGACGTACGAAGCTTCAAATGTATTATATAATTGTACTAATATTGATGACGTACGAAGCTTCAAATGTATTATATAATTGTACTCATATTGATGACGTACGAAGCTTCAAATGTATTATATAACTGTACTAATATTGATGACGTACGAAGCTTCAAATGTATTATATAACTGTACTAATATTGATGACGTACGAAGCTTCAAATGTATTATATAACTGTACTAATATTGATGACGTACGAAGCTTCAAATGTATTATATAACTGTACTAATATTGATGACGTACGAAGCTTCAAATGTATTATATAACTGTTCTAATATTGATGACGTACGAAGCTTCAAATGTATTATATAACTGTACTAATATTGATGACGTACGAAGCTTCAAATGTATTATATAACTGTACTAATATTGATGACGTACGAAGCTTCAAATGTATTATATAACTGTACTAATATTGATGACGTACGAAGCTTCAAATGTATTATATAACTGTTCTAATATTGATGACGTACGAAGCTTCAAATGTATTATATAACTGTACTAATATTGATGACGTACGAAGCTTCAAATGTATTATATAACTGTACTAATATTGATGACGTACGAAGCTTCAAATGTATTATATAACTGTACTAATATTGATGACGTACGAAGCTTAAAATGTATTATATAATTGTACTAATATTGATGACGTACGAAGCTTAAAATGTATTATATAATTGTACTAATATTGATGACGTACGAAGCTTCAAATGTATTATATAACTGTACTAATATTGATGACGTACGAAGCTTCAAATGTATTATATAATTGTACTAATATTGATGACGTACGAAGCTTCAAATGTATTATATAATTGTACTAATATTAGTGACGTACGAAGCTTCAAATGTATTATATAATTGTACTAATATTGATGACGTACGAAGCTTCAAATGTATTATATAATTGTACTCATATTGATGACGTACGAAGCTTCAAATGTATTATATAACTGTACTAATATTGATGACGTACGAAGCTTAAAATGTATTATATAACTGTACTAATATTGATGACGTACGAAGCTTCAAATGTATTATATAACTGTACTAATATTGATGACGTACGAAGCTTCAAATGTATTATATAATTGTACTAATATTGATGACGTACGAAGCTTCAAATGTATTATATAATTGTACTAATATTGATGACGTACGAAGCTTCAAATGTATTATATAATTGTACTAATATTGATGACGTACGAAGCTTCAAATGTATTATATAATTGTACTCATATTGATGACGTACGAAGCTTCAAATGTATTATATAACTGTACTAATATTGATGACGTACGAAGCTTCAAATGTATTATATAACTGTACTAATATTGATGACGTACGAAGCTTCAAATGTATTATATAACTGTACTAATATTGATGACGTACGAAGCTTCAAATGTATTATATAACTGTACTAATATTGATGACGTACGAAGCTTCAAATGTATTATATAACTGTTCTAATATTGATGACGTACGAAGCTTCAAATGTATTATATAACTGTACTAATATTGATGACGTACGAAGCTTCAAATGTATTATATAACTGTACTAATATTGATGACGTACGAAGCTTCAAATGTATTATATAACTGTACTAATATTGATGACGTACGAAGCTTCAAATGTATTATATAACTGTTCTAATATTGATGACGTACGAAGCTTCAAATGTATTATATAACTGTACTAATATTGATGACGTACGAAGCTTCAAATGTATTATATAACTGTACTAATATTGATGACGTACGAAGCTTCAAATGTATTATATAACTGTACTAATATTGATGACGTACGAAGCTTAAAATGTATTATATAATTGTACTAATATTGATGACGTACGAAGCTTAAAATGTATTATATAATTGTACTAATATTGATGACGTACGAAGCTTCAAATGTATTATATAACTGTACTAATATTGATGACGTACGAAGCTTCAAATGTATTATATAACTGTACTAATATTGATGACGTACGAAGCTTCAAATGTATTATATAGTTGTACTAATATTGATGACGTACGAAGCTTCAAATGTATTATATAATTGTACTAATATTGATGACGTACGAAGCTTAAAATGTATTATATAATTGTACTAATATTGATGACGTACGAAGCTTCAAATGTATTATATAACTGTACTAATATTGATGACGTACGAAGCTTCAAATGTATTATATAACTGTACTAATATTGATGACGTACGAAGCTTCAAATGTATTATATAATTGTACTAATATTGATGACGTACGAAGCTTAAAATGTATTATATAATTGTACTAATATTGATGACGTACGAAGCTTCAAATGTATTATATAATTGTACTAATATTGATGACGTACGAAGCTTAAAATGTATTATATAATTGTACTAATATTGATGACGTACGAAGCTTCAAATGTATTATATAACTGTACTAATATTGATGACGTACGAAGCTTCAAATGTATTATATAACTGTACTAATATTGATGACGTACGAAGCTTAAAATGTATTATATAATTGTACTAATATTGATGACGTACGAAGCTTCAAATGTATTATATAATTGTACTAATATTGATGACGTACGAAGCTTCAAATGTATTATATAACTGTACTAATATTGATGACGTACGAAGCTTCAAATGTATTATATAACTGTACTAATATTGATGACGTACGAAGCTTAAAATGTATTATATAATTGTACTAATATTGATGACGTACGAAGCTTCAAATGTATTATATAATTGTACTAATATTGATGACGTACGAAGCTTCAAATGTATTATATAACTGTACTAATATTGATGACGTACGAAGCTTCAAATGTATTATATAACTGTACTAATATTGATGACGTACGAAGCTTAAAATGTATTATATAATTGTACTAATATTGATGACGTACGAAGCTTCAAATGTATTATATAATTGTACTAATATTGATGACGTACGAAGCTTCAAATGTATTATATAACTGTACTAATATTGATGACGTACGAAGCTTCAAATGTATTATATAACTGTACTAATATTGATGACGTACGAAGCTTAAAATGTATTATATAATTGTACTAATATTGATGACGTACGAAGCTTCAAATGTATTATATAACTGTACTAATATTGATGACGTACGAAGCTTAAAATGTATTATATAACTGTACTAATATTGATGACGTACGAAGCTTCAAATGTATTATATAACTGTACTAATATTGATGACGTACGAAGCTTCAAATGTATTATATAACTGTACTAATATTGATGACGTACGAAGCTTAAAATGTATTATATAATTGTACTAATATTGATGACGTACGAAGCTTAAAATGTATTATATAACTGTACTAATATTGATGACGTACGAAGCTTAAAATGTATTATATAATTGTACTAATATTGATGACGTACGAAGCTTCAAATGTATTATATAATTGTACTAATATTGATGACGTACGAAGCTTCAAATGTATTATATAACTGTACTAATATTGATGACGTACGAAGCTTCAAATGTATTATATAACTGTACTAATATTGATGACGTACGAAGCTTAAAATGTATTATATAATTGTACTAATATTGATGACGTACGAAGCTTAAAATGTATTATATAACTGTACTAATATTGATGACGTACGAAGCTTAAAATGTATTATATAACTGTACTAATATTGATGACGTACGAAGCTTAAAATGTATTATATAACTGTACTAATATTGATGACGTACGAAGCTTAAAATGTATTATATAACTGTACTAATATTGATGACGTACGAAGCTTAAAATGTATTATATAACTGTACTAATATTGATGACGTACGAAGCTTCAAATGTATTATATAATTGTACTAATATTGATGACGTACGAAGCTTCAAATGTATTATATAACTGTACTAATATTGATGACGTACGAAGCTTCAAATGTATTATATAACTGTACTAATATTGATGACGTACGAAGCTTAAAATGTATTATATAATTGTACTAATATTGATGACGTACGAAGCTTAAAATGTATTATATAACTGTACTAATATTGATGACGTACGAAGCTTAAAATGTATTATATAACTGTACTAATATTGATGACGTACGAAGCTTCAAATGTATTATATAACTGTACTAATATTGATGACGTACGAAGCTTCAAATGTATTATATAACTGTACTAATATTGATGACGTACGAAGCTTAAAATGTATTATATAATTGTACTAATATTGATGACGTACGAAGCTTAAAATGTATTATATAACTGTACTAATATTGATGACGTACGAAGCTTAAAATGTATTATATAATTGTACTAATATTGATGACGTACGAAGCTTCAAATGTATTATATAATTGTACTAATATTGATGACGTACGAAGCTTCAAATGTATTATATAACTGTACTAATATTGATGACGTACGAAGCTTCAAATGTATTATATAACTGTACTAATATTGATGACGTACGAAGCTTAAAATGTATTATATAATTGTACTAATATTGATGACGTACGAAGCTTAAAATGTATTATATAACTGTACTAATATTGATGACGTACGAAGCTTAAAATGTATTATATAACTGTACTAATATTGATGACGTACGAAGCTTAAAATGTATTATATAACTGTACTAATATTGATGACGTACGAAGCTTAAAATGTATTATATAACTGTACTAATATTGATGACGTACGAAGCTTAAAATGTATTATATAACTGTACTAATATTGATGACGTACGAAGCTTCAAATGTATTATATAATTGTACTAATATTGATGACGTACGAAGCTTCAAATGTATTATATAACTGTACTAATATTGATGACGTACGAAGCTTCAAATGTATTATATAACTGTACTAATATTGATGACGTACGAAGCTTAAAATGTATTATATAATTGTACTAATATTGATGACGTACGAAGCTTAAAATGTATTATATAACTGTACTAATATTGATGACGTACGAAGCTTAAAATGTATTATATAACTGTACTAATATTGATGACGTACGAAGCTTCAAATGTATTATATAACTGTACTAATATTGATGACGTACGAAGCTTAAAATGTATTATATAACTGTACTAATATTGATGACGTACGAAGCTTCAAATGTATTATATAACTGTACTAATATTGATGACGTACGAAGCTTCAAATGTATTATATAACTGTACTAATATTGATGACGTACGAAGCTTAAAATGTATTATATAATTGTACTAATATTGATGACGTACGAAGCTTCAAATGTATTATATAATTGTACTAATATTGATGACGTACGAAGCTTCAAATGTATTATATAACTGTACTAATATTGATGACGTACGAAGCTTCAAATGTATTATATAATTGTACTAATATTGATGACGTACGAAGCTTCAAATGTATTATATAACTGTACTAATATTGATGACGTACGAAGCTTCAAATGTATTATATAACTGTACTAATATTGATGACGTACGAAGCTTCAAATGTATTATATAACTGTACTAATATTGATGACGTACGAAGCTTCAAATGTATTATATAACTGTACTAATATTGATGACGTACGAAGCTTCAAATGTATTATATAACTGTACTAATATTGATGACGTACGAAGCTTCAAATGTATTATATAACTGTACTAATATTGATGACGTACGAAGCTTCAAATGTATTATATAACTGTACTAATATTGGTGACGTACGAAGCTTCAAATGTATTATATAATTGTACTAATATTGATGACGTACGAAGCTTCAAATGTATTATATAATTGTACTCATATTGATGACGTACGAAGCTTCAAATGTATTATATAACTGTACTAATATTGGTGACGTACGAAGCTTCAAATGTATTATATAACTGTACTAATATTGATGACGTACGAAGCTTCAAATGTATTATATAACTGTACTAATATTGGTGACGTACGAAGCTTCAAATGTATTATATAACTGTACTAATATTGATGACGTACAAAGCTTCAAATGTATTATATAACTGTACTAATATTGATGACGTACGAAGCTTCAAATGTATTATATAACTGTACTAATATTGGTGACGTACGAAGCTTCAAATGTATTATATAACTGTACTAATATTGATGACGTACGAAGCTTCAAATGTATTATATAATTGTACTAATATTGATGACGTACGAAGCTTCAAATGTATTATATAACTGTACTAATATTGATGACGTACGAAGCTTCAAATGTATTATATAACTGTACTAATATTGGTGACGTACGAAGCTTCAAATGTATTATATAACTGTACTAATATTGATGACGTACAAAGCTTCAAATGTATTATATAACTGTACTAATATTGATGACGTACGAAGCTTCAAATGTATTATATAACTGTACTAATATTGGTGACGTACGAAGCTTCAAATGTATTATATAATTGTACTAATATTGATGACGTACGAAGCTTCAAATGTATTATATAACTGTAGTAATATTGATGACGTACGAAGCTTCAAATGTATTATATAACTGTACTAATATTGGTGACGTACGAAGCTTCAAATGTATTATATAATTGTGCTAATATTGATGACGTACAAAGCTTCAAATGTATTATATAACTGTACTAATATTGATGACGTACGAAGCTTAAAATGTATTATATAATTGTACTCATATTGATGACGTACGAAGCTTCAAATGTATTATATAACTGTACTAATATTGGTGACGTACGAAGCTTCAAATGTATTATATAACTGTACTAATATTGATGACGTACGAAGCTTCAAATGTATTATATAACTGTACTAATATTGGTGACGTACGAAGCTTCAAATGTATTATATAACTGTACTAATATTGATGACGTACAAAGCTTCAAATGTATTATATAACTGTACTAATATTGATGACGTACGAAGCTTAAAATGTATTATATAATTGTACTCATATTGATGACGTACGAAGCTTCAAATGTATTATATAACTGTACTAATATTGATGACGTACGAAGCTTCAAATGTATTATATAACTGTACTAATATTGATGACGTACGAAGCTTCAAATGTATTATATAACTGTACTAATATTGATGACGTACGAAGCTTCAAATGTATTATATAACTGTACTAATATTGATGACGTACGAAGCTTCAAATGTATTATATAACTGTACTAATATTGATGACGTACGAAGCTTCAAATGTATTATATAACTGTACTAATATTGATGACGTACGAAGCTTCAAATGTATTATATAACTGTACTAATATTGATGACGTACGAAGCTTCAAATGTATTATATAACTGTACTAATATTGATGACGTACGAAGCTTCAAATGTATTATATAACTGTACTAATATTGATGACGTACGAAGCTTCAAATGTATTATATAACTGTACTAATATTGATGACGTACGAAGCTTCAAATGTATTATATAACTGTACTAATATTGATGACGTACGAAGCTTCAAATGTATTATATAACTGTACTAATATTGATGACGTACGAAGCTTCAAATGTATTATATAACTGTACTAATATTGATGACGTACGAAGCTTCAAATGTATTATATAATTGTACTAATATTGATGACGTACGAAGCTTCAAATGTATTATATAATTGTACTAATATTGATGACGTACGAAGCTTCAAATGTATTATATAATTGTACTAATATTGATGACGTACGAAGCTTCAAATGTATTATATAACTGTACTAATATTGATGACGTAAGAAGCTTCAAATGTATTATATAACTGTACTAATATTGATGACGTACGAAGCTTCAAATGTATTATATAACTGTACTAATATTGATGACGTACGAAGCTTCAAATGTATTATATAACTGTACTAATATTGATGACGTACGAAGCTTCAAATGTATTATATAACTGTACTAATATTGATGACGTACGAAGCTTAAAATGTATTATATAATTGTACTAATATTGGTGACGTACGAAGCTTCAAATGTATTATATAATTGTACTAATATTGATGACGTACGAAGCTTAAAATGTATTATATAATTGTGCTAATATTAGTGACGTACGAAGCTTAAAATGTATTATATAACTGTACTAATATTGATGACGTACGAAGCTTAAAATGTATTATATAACTGTACTAATATTGATGACGTACGAAGCTTCAAATGTATTATATAACTTTACTAATATTGATGACGTACGAAGCTTCAAATGTATTATATAATTGTACTAATATTGATGACGTACGAAGCTTCAAATGTATTATATAATTGTACTAATATTGATGACGTACGAAGCTTCAAATGTATTATATAATTGTACTAATATTGATGACGTACGAAGCTTCAAATGTATTATATAATTGTACTAATATTGATGACGTACGAAGCTTCAAATGTATTATATAACTGTACTAATATTGATGACGTACGAAGCTTCAAATGTATTATATAACTGTACTAATATTGATGACGTACGAAGCTTCAAATGTATTATATAACTGTTCTAATATTGATGACGTACGAAGCTTCAAATGTATTATATAACTGTACTAATATTGATGACGTACGAAGCTTAAAATGTATTATATAACTGTACTAATATTGATGACGTACGAAGCTTCAAATGTATTATATAACTTTACTAATATTGATGACGTACGAAGCTTCAAATGTATTATATAACTGTACTAATATTGATGACGTACGAAGCTTCAAATGTATTATATAACTGTACTAATATTGATGACGTACGAAGCTTCAAATGTATTATATAACTTTACTAATATTGATGACGTACGAAGCTTCAAATGTATTATATAACTGTTCTAATATTGATGACGTACGAAGCTTCAAATGTATTATATAACTGTTCTAATATTGATGACGTACGAAGCTTCAAATGTATTATATAACTGTACTAATATTGATGACGTACGAAGCTTCAAATGTATTATATAACTGTACTAATATTGATGACGTACGAAGCTTCAAATGTATTATATAACTGTTCTAATATTGATGACGTACGAAGCTTCAAATGTATTATATAATTGTACTAATATTGATGACGTACGAAGCTTAAAATGTATTATATAACTGTACTAATATTGATGACGTACGAAGCTTCAAATGTATTATATAACTGTACTAATATTGGTGACGTACGAAGCTTCAAATGTATTATATAACTGTACTAATATTGATGACGTACGAAGCTTCAAATGTATTATATAACTGTACTAATATTGATGACGTACGAAGCTTCAAATGTATTATATAACTGTTCTAATATTGATGACGTACGAAGCTTCAAATGTATTATATAACTGTACTAATATTGATGACGTACGAAGCTTAAAATGTATTATATAACTGTACTAATATTGATGACGTACGAAGCTTCAAATGTATTATATAACTTTACTAATATTGATGACGTACGAAGCTTCAAATGTATTATATAACTGTTCTAATATTGATGACGTACGAAGCTTCAAATGTATTATATAATTGTACTAATATTGATGACGTACGAAGCTTAAAATGTATTATATAACTGTACTAATATTGGTGACGTACGAAGCTTCAAATGTATTATATAACTGTACTAATATTGATGACGTACGAAGCTTCAAATGTATTATATAACTGTACTAATATTGATGACGTACGAAGCTTCAAATGTATTATATAACTGTTCTAATATTGATGACGTATGAAGCTTCAAATGTATTATATAACTGTACTAATATTGATGACGTACGAAGCTTCAAATGTATTATATAATTGTACTAATATTGATGACGTACGAAGCTTAAAATGTATTATATAACTGTACTAATATTGATGACGTACGAAGCTTCAAATGTATTATATAACTGTACTAATATTGATGACGTACGAAGCTTCAAATGTATTATATAACTGTACTTATATTGATGACGTACGAAGCTTCAAATGTATTATATAACTGTACTAATATTGATGACGTACGAAGCTTCAAATGTATTATATAACTGTACTAATATTGATGACGTACGAAGCTTAAAATGTATTATATAACTGTACTAATATTGATGACGTACGAAGCTTCAAATGTATTATATAACTGTACTAATATTGATGACGTACGAAGCTTCAAATGTATTATATAATTGTTCTAATATTGATGACGTACGAAGCTTCAAATGTATTATATAACTGTACTAATATTGATGACGTACGAAGCTTCAAATGTATTATATAACTGTACTAATATTGATGACGTACGAAGCTTCAAATGTATTATATAACTGTTCTAATATTGATGACGTACGAAGCTTCAAATGTATTATATAACTGTTCTAATATTGATGACGTACGAAGCTTAAAATGTATTATATAACTGTACTAATATTGATGACGTACGAAGCTTCAAATGTATTATATAACTTTACTAATATTGATGACGTACGAAGCTTCAAATGTATTATATAACTGTACTAATATTGATGACGTACGAAGCTTCAAATGTATTATATAACTGTACTAATATTGATGACGTACGAAGCTTCAAATGTATTATATAATTGTACTAATATTGATGACGTACGAAGCTTCAAATGTATTATATAACTGTTCTAATATTGATGACGTACGAAGCTTCAAATGTATTATATAATTGTACTAATATTGATGACGTACGAAGCTTCAAATGTATTATATAATTGTACTAATATTGATGACGTACGAAGCTTCAAATGTATTATATAACTGTACTAATATTGATGACGTACGAAGCTTCAAATGTATTATATAACTGTACTAATATTGATGACGTACGAAGCTTCAAATGTATTATATAACTGTACTAATATTGATGACGTACGAAGCTTCAAATGTATTATATAATTGTACTAATATTGATGACGTACGAAGCTTCAAATGTATTATATAACTGTACTAATATTGATGACGTACGAAGCTTCAAATGTATTATATAACTGTACTAATATTGATGACGTACGAAGCTTCAAATGTATTATATAACTGTACTAATATTGATGACGTACGAAGCTTCAAATGTATTATATAACTGTACTAATATTGATGACGTACGAAGCTTCAAATGTATTATATAATTGTTCTAATATTGATGACGTACGAAGCTTCAAATGTATTATATAACTGTACTAATATTGATGACGTACGAAGCTTAAAATGTATTATATAACTGTACTAATATTGATGACGTACGAAGCTTCAAATGTATTATATAACTTTACTAATATTGATGACGTACGAAGCTTCAAATGTATTATATAATTGTACTAATATTGATGACGTACGAAGCTTCAAATGTATTATATAACTGTACTAATATTGATGACGTACGAAGCTTCAAATGTATTATATAACTGTACTAATATTGATGACGTACGAAGCTTCAAATGTATTATATAATTGTACTAATATTGATGACGTACGAAGCTTCAAATGTATTATATAATTGTACTAATATTGATGACGTACGAAGCTTCAAATGTATTATATAACTGTACTAATATTGATGACGTACGAAGCTTCAAATGTATTATATAACTGTACTAATATTGATGACGTACGAAGCTTCAAATGTATTATATAACTGTACTAATATTGATGACGTACGAAGCTTCAAATGTATTATATAACTGTACTAATATTGATGACGTACGAAGCTTCAAATGTATTATATAACTGTTCTAATATTGATGACGTACGAAGCTTCAAATGTATTATATAACTGTACTAATATTGATGACGTACGAAGCTTAAAATGTATTATATAACTGTACTAATATTGATGACGTACGAAGCTTCAAATGTATTATATAACTTTACTAATATTGATGACGTACGAAGCTTCAAATGTATTATATAACTGTACTAATATTGATGACGTACGAAGCTTCAAATGTATTATATAACTGTACTAATATTGATGACGTACGAAGCTTCAAATGTATTATATAATTGTACTAATATTGATGACGTACGAAGCTTCAAATGTATTATATAATTGTACTAATATTGATGACGTACGAAGCTTCAAATGTATTATATAATTGTACTAATATTGATGACGTACGAAGCTTCAAATGTATTATATAACTGTACTAATATTGATGACGTACGAAGCTTCAAATGTATTATATAACTGTACTAATATTGATGACGTACGAAGCTTCAAATGTATTATATAACTGTACTAATATTGATGACGTACGAAGCTTCAAATGTATTATATAACTGTACTAATATTGATGACGTACGAAGCTTAAAATGTATTATATAACTGTACTAATATTGGTGACGTACGAAGCTTCAAATGTATTATATAACTGTACTAATATTGATGACGTACGAAGCTTCAAATGTATTATATAACTGTACTAATATTGATGACGTACGAAGCTTCAAATGTATTATATAACTGTTCTAATATTGATGACGTACGAAGCTTCAAATGTATTATATAACTGTTCTAATATTGATGACGTACGAAGCTTAAAATGTATTATATAACTGTACTAATATTGATGACGTACGAAGCTTCAAATGTATTATATAACTGTTCTAATATTGATGACGTACGAAGCTTCAAATGTATTATATAACTGTTCTAATATTGATGACGTACGAAGCTTCAAATGTATTATATAACTGTACTAATATTGATGACGTACGAAGCTTCAAATGTATTATATAACTGTTCTAATATTGATGACGTACGAAGCTTCAAATGTATTATATAACTGTTCTAATATTGATGACGTACGAAGCTTAAAATGTATTATATAACTGTACTAATATTGATGACGTACGAAGCTTCAAATGTATTATATAACTGTTCTAATATTGATGACGTACGAAGCTTAAAATGTATTATATAACTGTACTAATATTGATGACGTACGAAGCTTCAAATGTATTATATAATTGTACTAATATTGATGACGCACGAAGCTTCAAATGTATTATATAATTTTACTAATATTGATGACGTACGAAGCTTCAAATGTATTATATAACTGTACTAATATTGATGACGTACGAAGCTTAAAATGTATTATATAACTGTACTAATATTGGTGACGTACGAAGCTTCAAATGTATTATATAACTGTACTAATATTGATGACGTACGAAGCTTCAAATGTATTATATAATTGTACTAATATTGATGACGTACGAAGCTTACAAATGTATTATATAACTGTACTAATATTGATGACGTACGAAGCTTCAAATGTATTATATAACTGTACTAATATTGATGACGTACGAAGCTTAAAATGTATTATATAACTGTACTAATATTGGTGACGTACGAAGCTTCAAATGTATTATATAACTGTACTAATATTGATGACGTACGAAGCTTAAAATGTATTATATAACTGTACTAATATTGGTGACGTACGAAGCTTCAAATGTATTATATAACTGTACTAATATTGATGACGTACGAAGCTTCAAATGTATTATATAATTGTACTAATATTGATGACGTACGAAGCTTCAAATGTATTATATAACTGTACTAATATTGATGACGTACGAAGCTTAAAATGTATTATATAATTGTACTAATATTGGTGACGTACGAAGCTTCAAATGTATTATATAATTGTACTAATATTGATGACGTACGAAGCTTCAAATGTATTATATAATTGTACTAATATTGATGACGTACGAAGCTTCAAATGTATTATATAATTGTACTAATATTGGTGACGTACGAAGTTTCAAATATATTATATAACTGTACTAATATTGATGACGTACGAAGCTTCAAATGTATTATATAACTGTGCTAATATTGATGACGTACGAAGCTTCAAATGTATTATATACTTGTACTAATATTGATGACGTACGAAGCTTAAAATGTATTATATAACTGTACTAATATTGATGACGTACGAAGCTTCAAATGTATTATATAATTGTACTAATATTGGTGACGTACGAAGCTTCAAATGTATTATATAACTGTACTAATATTGTGACATACGAATGTATGTCCAGTGTACTTAATTATTTTTTGACTAAATAGCGTGCCATTTAAAAGGAATGACTTTTAAATGTATTATACATGTGTACTATGCAGATAAATACTGGGCCAAACTTGTAAGGTAAAGAAATTAAATAAAAATATGTGATTATGATGTATTATAACGCAAGGAAAATCCGGAAAAGAAAAAAAAACAAAAAAAAAACAAACAAAAAACAAAAAAGAAATGACATATCATCTAACTTTTTCTACAATTGACTGCTACGATTAGGAATTCATGAATAATGTCAACCGATGACCAGTAATATTTGTGTTACATATGGGTGTATATTTGTTTTCTTTTCAACTGTATTCTTAATGACACTACATCGCCTCTAAAGAACTGCTGTATTTACCAAATAAATGACAAATTATTTTGGCTATAAAAGTATTAATAGTATAAAAGTACACCCAGTCCGGTGTACTTGGTAATTATTTGACCAAAAAACATGAAATTTGAAATGACTGATTGTTAAGTAAATTATACAGGCAATTGTAGTCGAAACCCAAAAGATTGACTATTATTATTAAAACACTATGTTTGGTGTCATCCGATGACAAATAATGTTTGTTTTATCAGATACGAACATTTTCACATAAATTGTTTATTTTTTGAGATCAAACTTCAAATGCATTATATAAAAATAAAAAGAATTATACATTAAACGCATGAATGTCCAGTTTGTTTTGTTAAACTAATTAATCAAATACAATAAATACAAATCAATGAAAAATCGTAATAAATTTATGCTACGAGAATTATAATATGTATTTTTTTTCTCTAGCTCATCAGAAATAATTATAATGATATTAAATTCCTATAAATCTTTTATATAAATCTCACCTGTCTGTTCGTGTGTGTGTGTGTGTGTGTGTGTGTGTGTGTATGTACGGCATAATCGCGTTGACACACTGGTTCTCGTCAGATCACCGAAATTAAGCAACGTTGAGCCTGGCTAGTACCAGATTGGTGACCATGTGCTTATCGCGGCATTTGTTTCCAGTCGCCCTGAGCCTCCACTTGCCACTGGTATTTAACAATGTCGACTCAGAAGAGGTGTGGTTGGCGATTGCGCAACACTTGCTACAAAAATTTCACGCGAAGGCACCCTTACAGTGGGTATCCATAGACTGTCAAGACTGAAGGAAGCCTTTTTTATGTATGTTTGTATACCTCGCTAAAACTTTTGACACACGTGACAATCACTGACAAAATTGATATCGCTTGATAGCTCAGTCTCTTGGCTGACAAATATCCAAAAATTGGCCCAAAACATTCATTCTATCCCCGTCAACTGTTTTCTACAAGGAGGAGTCACTTTTTCGGCGACATTTTTGCAAAGACATTCACGACGTCGGCGTACGCATAAGGCAATCGGCACAAGTCACGTGGGCGAGACGACTAAACAGTTTCCATTTTTTTCACCTCCTTTTTGCTCTTAGCGTTACAGGTTCGAGCCTGTTTGCCTGCCTACTACTTTTTTTTGCGCTCGCACAGGTATCTGCTGCCATTTTCATTTTTCTAAGGAGGTTGGTTAATTTTTTTAGGGATCCCTTGATCAATTATTTATTTATTTTTTCATTATTATTAATATTTATATATTTATTTATTTTTTTTTGCGACCGCACGGGTACTCGATGCTATTTCCATTTCTTTTTAGGGGGATTTGAACATTTTTTTTATTTTAGGATTTCGTTGATGAATACTCTTACTATAAAACCTCTCCACGCCCGGGCAACGCCGGATACCCCTGCTAGTTAATAAAAAAAATCATAAAAATTAATAGTTTTATTTTTTATCTTTATTTCAGCTTAAATTAATGAGGACATTACTTCACCACAACAGAGACGAATATAATTTTGATTGTAGAATTTTTTTTTCTATTTGAAATTAATGGGTAAGTAATTACAGATGGAAATCTTGAAATCGGTCGGAGGTTATATCGATCGAAACGTTGTGCAAATGACACTCAAGATGAGATCAATAGTGCGAAGAATCCAAATAATAATAATAATAATAATAATAATAATAATAATAATAATAATAATAATAATAATAAGGTGTCACGATTTCCAGATTATAAATTATCAAATCAGGAGATCCCTTTTCATCCCAGACAAGGCCTAGAAGTAGGGGTTTACTATCGCGGACATAAGTTGCAGGGGTATTATGAAGAGAGATGAGTAGCAAGATGTCTGGTCATATTACACTTGAACTTCTGCATGTCAGTACAGTTGGAAAAGCAGAATCCCGGAAGGGAGTTCCAAAGTCTAGCAGTTCTGGGGAAGAAATGGTTGGAGTAGAAAGCTTTCTTATACCTAGGGATCTCTACTGTGAAGGGGTGGGATTTAGCTGCTTGTCGGGTTTGTCGGGCGTATTCACGTCGAGGGAGTATAAGTGTTTGTATTCGTCAGAGCATTCACCATTAAAGTACTTGTAGAACAGGCAGAGGGATCCAACATTTCGTCGATGGGACAGAGGCTGAAGCTTAGATGATAGTTCGATCGAAACGTTGTGCAAATGACACTCAAGATAAAATCAATTGTCCGAAGAACAACAAAAAATAATAATGTGTCACGATTTCCAGATAATAAATTATCCAATCAGGATATCCTTTTTTTAAATTCTATTTTCACCTCCCAAAAAAGCACAGTGCCACTTTGAAGTCGGAGGTTACTATCGGGGACATACGTGCCAGGAGTATTATGAAGAGAGATGAGTAACATTATATATGTTCACATTACACTTGAACTTCTGCATGTCAGTACAGTTGGAAAAACAGAATCCCAGAAGGGAGTTCCAAAGTCTAGCAGTTCTAGGGAAGAAACTATTGGAGTAGAAGGCCTTCTTACACCTACGGATTTCTACTGTGAAGGGGTGGGATTTAGCTGCTTGTTGGGTTTGTTGGGGTATTCACGTCGAGGGGGCACAAGTGGTTGCAGTTCGTCAGAGCATTCACCGTTAAAGTACTTGTAGAACAGGCAGAGGGATGCAACATTTCGTCGATGGGACAGAGGCTGAAGCTTAGATGATAGTTCAGGACCTATCAGGTTGACGAATCTCTTTTGAACCTTGTCAAGGAGAGAAATCCTATTTATTAAAAAGGGTGGGGACAGGTGATAACATACTATGAACATAAAAAAGTATATAGGTACGCTAATTTAATGTTCTTAGTATTTATCTCTTTCCATCGTCTTTCTTTTAACAAATTGGATCTCCCGATCACGGAAGACACAATGGAAAAAAACCAAAACATTTAAATAAAAGAGTGATGTAGCTTTTGGGCCATACATAAAACTAAAATATTTTCTTGTTCTTATTGCTAGGATCCAAAGGTAGTACCTGTTCTAGAGATGATATAATGATATCGTGAGGTTCTCGTTCGCGCCGGGCCTCCATAGAATGGAAATATATTAGAGACTTCTATCAGGTTATTGGAGATAAACCGTAATAACCAGATTTCTTAGACGAATACTTTTACAGTTTTAACAAAAGGGCTACAAATACACATGACATACATATGTTCTTCTTGGCCTTCGGGACAAGATCAAAGTGTAGTATCTGTTCTTTAGATGCTGCACTTCTATTTCACGACTGAGACAATTTTTATTTTTGTACCTTTTCTCCACGTTAAAAAACGACCCTGGTGTATAACTCTGTCCCGTGGGGAGGCATGGTAAATAAGGTACAAATACATATGACAGACGCAGCTGTGGAATTTCCACAGGTCGCACTAGTCATTAATAATTAACACTAAGTTGATGATAAAAACTTTCGAAGAAAAATACTTGTAAAAAACTAACTACGTATTTTTAAAAAGTTGTATATAAATATCTACATTCTAAACAACATTTCTCTCTATTTTTTGTAGATTAATGAAAAATTCAAAAGAGAACATCTTACCATTCCTGCAACGATCCCAGTCGGAGAATTCGTATCTCTTGTCCATGTATTTGACGCCAGCCATGGCCATCATCATACGAAGGATCTCGGCACGTCCGCGGCCATTGAAGTAATGGAGGGTGTAGTTAGGCATGGTGGAGTGGTTTTGGGCTTGAACGCTACCAACAAGAGAACGAGCAGTGGTTTTTCGAGTGACTGTAAGTCTTCTCTGACGGTTGAAACACAAACCAACCACGAATTTATACTCTCGGAGAAATCAATTTGTTAACGCTAATTAACAGGTAAACGACGCTTACCTGTCCAAGGACGTCTATTTAGTAATATCCGTTCAGTGGACTTAATTACCTTTGCACTTTCGCAACTGTAAGAATGCAAAGAAAATCAAAGAATGGCGCAGACGACGTAACAATTGTTAACTAAAAAAAAACAAAACAATTTTCTAATTTTTCTTTCAATCCGCAGACAATGTTTCCGTTTGTCAACTGACGTTATCTATATATTAATACGATAGCGTGTGTGTTATTTTCTGTGTCACGCTTACATCGGGGTCGTTTAATTGTTATGTGCTTCCATTTATTGTAATAAATAATTTTACCAAGAATTCTTCATAAGTTTTGGTTTCGGTTTCGATTATAGTGATGGCACTTGAGTCATCTTTTTTTTTTATAAATAATTTTACCAAGTATTCCCCATAAATTTTAGCTTCGTTTTAATAATAGTTATCTATTATACAAAAATAATTTTATCAACAATTCTTCATAAGCCTTGGTTTCGGTTTCGATTATAACTAATGGCACCTTAGCATTCTATTTTTTAATAAATAATTTTATCAAGTACTAGCAATGTATGCCCGGCGTTGCCCGGGTGTTTTGAGGTGTATGATGAGCAAAAAAAAAAAAAGCAAAAAAACGATCAACTTTTTTAAAACTTTGAGCCCTATTATGACCCTTAAAATTTATTGTTTAGGGATAAAATCAAGTTATTAAGTTAGATCCATGTCCAAGGAGTCTATATCTAAAATTTCAAATGTTTAGACTCAAAATTGTAGGAGGAGTTTGGTAGAGATCCCAAAGGTCAAATCGTTGAACTTTGACCCCTTAATCGCTAAATTTCTGTCCGAAAATCAATCACATCGATTTTCCCAACTCTCAGTACCCTGTACATTAAATTTCGAATATGTAGGCTTAAAATTGACAGATTTATTACGTAGGGAAATACACACACAGACAGACACGTTCACTTGTATATATATACATAGATTCTTCATAAGTTTTGGTTTCGGTTTCGATTATAGCTGAAGGAGTTAAAGTTATATATATATACACACTTCCATAAACTCGTTATATATATATATACTTCTAAATATATACACATACATATACTTATATGCACTTCTATAAACTCGTTGTATATATATACATATATATATATACTTCTCTCTCTCTCTCTCTCTCTCTATATATATATATATATATATATACACTTCTATAAACTCTTTTGTGTGTATTGATATTCATATTAAAAACCCTCGTTTCTATTTCTTATATATAGGTTGTGGAAATGCATTCACTAGCAAAAGATCTAGCTAATTTGCATATTCTTTTAAACATTCATTTTAAATTAATTCCCTATTTGTTTTTTCGGTTTTCTTATGGAATGATCATCTTTAGTTAACTATTACGTGTAATTATATTCATGCAGATATTCTACATGATTTATACTTGCATAATATTTACGTAAAATCTTTACAGTAAACAAAGAAATGTTTCCATATATATTTATGTATACGCATATATTTTTGTTATATCCATTAGTCTATCTTTCTATATATCTATAAAGTGAAAGTGTCTGTGTGTGTGTCTGTCTGTGTACATTTTCCTACGCAATAACTCTGTCAATTTTTAGTCTGCAGACTCAAAATTTGATATACAGGGTACTGAGATTTAGGAAAATATTTGTGATCGGTTTTCGATCGGAAGTTTGAAACGTTCAACTATTTGACATTTGAAAACCAAATTCCTCCGCTAATTTTTGGACTACACATTTGAAATTTTAGATATAGGTTCCTTGGACATGGATCTAACTTAACTTGATTTGAGCCAGCACAATAAATGTAAAGGGGTCATAATACGGGTCAAAGTTTAAAAAAATTTGACCTCTGCGGTCTCTACCAAATCACTCAGACAATTTTTGATCTAAACATTTGAAATTTTACATAAAGGGTATTCAGAGATAGGGCAAGTTTTTTCATCGGTTTGGGTAGAAAATTTTTAGTTACCAATATATAAATCTATATATGTATGTATGTATGTTTGCATGTGTGCCTTAAACTTTCGACAGAGGCGACGGATTTTTACAAGATCAGTAACGTTTTGAAGTACGACCTTTCTGACAACAAATATCGAAAAATTGGCTAAAAACATTTATATCTTCACCGTAAACTGGGCACTTTTCTACAGGGGTGGTCGCTTTTTTCGCCGATATTTTTTAAAGTCATCCTCTCCTTTCAATTGTCTAGCCTAAATTTAAAAAAAAATGTCACTTCCGGTTTGACGGTGGTTGTAACAGCATAGACGTCAGGTTTTCCCATTCTTTTCCTCCTTTGCGGTACGGGTTCGAGCCCGCCTGCCTTCCTGCTACTACTTTTTTTTTTTTGCTCAACATACACATACAAACACCCGAGCAACGCCGGGCTGAAATGCGAATGTATATATATATATATATATATATATATATATATATATATATATATATATATATAGTAGTAAGTTATAAAATATATATGGCGATTAAGCTACACTGAATATTCCGAATTTCATCCATTCTAGGACTCTTCAGGCTTATGCCCGAAGAGTCTTAGAGTGGATGAAACGCGGAATATTCAGTGTAGCTTAAATTTCCATATATATTTTATAACTTACTAACTAATTCTACCTACCTATTGAGCACTTTTGAAGTAAATACTTAAAGTTTACGCATAAAGTTATACTTTCGTATATTAATTTTATGTGAGTAAATTAAGTAGTTATATATATACACACACACATACACACACACACACACACACACACATATATATATATAAAAGTGAACGTGTCTGTGTGTCTGTGTGTGTGTCTGTGTATATTTTCCAACGCAATAACTCTGTCAACTTGAAGTCTACAGACTCGAAATTTGATATACAGGGTACTGAGATTTGGGAAAATCTTTGTAATTCGTTTTCGGCCAGAAATTTGTCTGTTAATAGGTCAAAGTACAACGATTTATCCTTTGAGAACTCTACCTACTCCTCCGCCAATTTTGGGTCTAAGCACTTGAAATTTTAGATATGGGTTCCTGTATAAAATGAAAAGAATATTCGACTTCCGGTTGCAATTAAAGTAACTGTCGCCATTTTGGATTAACTGATTCACAATTTTTGATTAATGAAACGAAAGAAATATTCCACTTCCGGTGAAAATTAAAGTAGCCTAGAGATGTTCAAATATGGAGTAATTTATATGTCTGGTAGTGTTCTTAGATATGTTTTGTACAGAAATTCATCCGATAAGTATCGAAAATCGAAAAAAAAAAAATCTGATCTTAAAAATAGTCTTTCTTCTTTTATATATATATATATATATATATATATATATATATATATATATATATATATATATATATATATATATATATATATATAAACAATTACAGAGGAATATTTTACGTTATACCAGCCAAGAGAAATGAGAAAATTATTTCCCTTGGTCGATGTAACGTAAAATATTCCCATGTAAAAATGTCTCCTTTTATCTAAATTTTAGATCTTTAAGCCCCAAAATCAGCTGAGGTGATATTATAAACACACACAGACAAAGTTTGCTAAACGACATTATCATTATTATTTTTATATCAAAAAATTTTTTTTTACGAATGAGTGTAACGGGCAAATTATTTCTCGTAATATATAATAATCATTTATGGATTGATTCTATAATAATATATACGCAATCTGCATAAATTAAACTGTCATGTTTAAGAGTATTATCCCACCGGGATACGCCGGGCGTCCAGCTAGTATATATATATATATATATATATATATATATATATATATACTAGCATTTCAGCCCGGCGTTGCCCGGGTGTTTGGATGTGTATGTTGAGCAAAAAAAAAAAGTGGTAGTAGGAAGGCAGGCTCGAACCCGTACCGCAAAGGACGAAAAGAACGGGGTAAAACCTAAAGTTTATGCTGTTATGATCACCGCCAAACCGGAAGCGACATTTTTTAAAAGTAAGGCTAGACAATCTAAAGGAGAGGATAACTTTAAAAAATATCGGCGAAAAAAGTGACCCTCCACACTGTAGAAAAGTGCCTAGTTGAAGGGGAAGATATTAATGTTTTTAGCCAATTTTTCGATATTTGTCGTATGAAAGGTCGAACTTAAAAACGATACTGATCTTGGTAAAATCCGTTGCCTCTATTGAAAGTTTAAGGCAGACATGCAAACAGACATACATACATACATTTATATATTGGTAACAAAAAATTTTCGACCCAAACTGATGAAAAAGCTTGCCCTATCTCTGAATACCCTTTATATAAAATTTCAAATATTTAGAACAGAAATTATCTGAGTAATTTGGAAGAGACCGCAGAGGTCAATTTTTTAAAAACTTTGACCCGTATTATGACCCCTTAAAATTTATAGTTTCGGGCTCAAATCACTTTATTAAGTTAGATCCAGGTTCAAGGAACCTATATCTAAAATTTCAAGTGTCTAGACCCAAAATTGTCGGAGGAGTTTGGTAGAGTACTTAAAGGTCAAATCGTTGAAATTTGACCCCTTAACAGCCAAATTACTGGCTGACACCCGTCACATCGATTTTCCCAAATCTCAGTACCCGGTATTTCAAATTTCGAGTCTATAGACTAAAAATTGACAGATTTATTGCGTAGGGAAATGTACACAGACAGACAGACAGACAGACACGTTCACTTTTATATATATATATATATATATATATATATATATATATATATATATATATAAGAGAGAAATAAACTTAAAACTGTAAGTTTAACTTTACAATCCAAATTTATTTTCCGACTGAAGACTCCAAAAAACAACCCACAACAAAGTCCTTATTCAGTGGAGTTTTAATATATATATATATATATATATATATATATATATATATATATATATATATATATATATAGTTTATACAACCATATTTCTACATTACCAATTTATTTGAAATTTTCAGACAATCCATCTTTAGAGTTGAGGGATGTTTCTATTTTATTAAAATAAATTTACATCGCCAATTATTAAAATATTAAATAAAATAAATATATTTTTCGTAAGCCGTTAGTGCGAACCTATTTTGTTGATAGAACTGAACTTCCGGTTCAATTTATTTCACACACCACGATTTGACGAAACGAATGAGAAGATTTCATTTTCTGTTTACTCGATAAGTAAAAAAAAACATAATTCATTTGTTTATGTTCCAAATTTTTTAATTTAAACATTTTTTCTTTATTATATCAGGCAAAAAAAAGTTTGTCGCTTGCTTTTTGAGTCGAAGTCGTTTTTTTGTTTTTTGTTTTTGTTTTTTTTTTATTTTTCGATATAAGAAAATATGAACTTTTTTATTATTAACACTATAAATTGTTTGGTAAAAGTGCAGGTTTTTTTTCGAAGAGATTTTGCGGATTGATGATGTGCTTAAATAATATTTGGTGCTAATGCAGAGAGTGGTCCGCGCTATTTTTTAAATCGTATTTCCACGTTTAATTAAAGTTTTATTATATGTTTTTTTTTTATTCAATTATAAGGTTAAAACACAGATTAGGTACAAAACACCCTCCCCTCCCCATGTTAAGAATGGCTTTTTAAATAATAACGTTATTATTTCAGCACGAATCACTCTCTGCATGAGTACCGTACTTTCACCTAACAATTTAATAAACAAAACATGGTACTTATGCAGAGAATGTACCGTGTTAAAATAATAACGTAATTTAGAAAGCCATTCTTTACATGGGGAGGGCGTTTTGTAACTATTCTATACTTTCACCTAACAATCTATTAAACAAAAGATGGTACTTATGCAGAGAAGGTACCGTGCTGAAATAATGCTATTCAGAAAGCCATTCTTAACATGGGAAAGGGAGTGTTCTGTAACTATTTTATACTTTCACTTAACAATTTAATAAATAAAAGATAGTACTTATGCAGAGAAGGTACCGCGCTAAAATAATACCGTTATTAAGAAAGCTATTCTTAACATGGAGGGGTTGCATCTATTCTATACTTTCACCTAACAATTTAATAAGCAAAAATAGATAGTACGTATGCATAGAAAATACCGTGCTGAAATAATCTTATTTAGAAAGACATTCTTAACATGGAGACGGTATTTTGTAACTATTCTGTCCTTTCACCTAACAATTTAAAACAAAAAAATAGTACTTATGCAGAGAAGCTACCCTGCTGAAATAATGACGCTATTATTTAGAAAGCCATTCTTAACATTGGAATAGGGGTGTTTTGTAACTATTCTGGACTTTCACCTAACAATTTAATAAACAAAAGTTAAACTTAAGCAGACAAGGAACAGTACTGAATCATTAACATTAAAAAGCCATTCTTAACATAGGGAGGGAGGATGTTTTCTAACTATTCTGTACTTTCGGTGGTAATGCAGAGAGTGATCCGCGCTATTTTTTAAATCGTATTTCCACGTGTAATTAAGTTTTATGATATGTTTTTTTTATTCAGTTGTAAGGTTAAAGTGCAGAATAGGTATAAAAAACCCTCTCCTCCCCATGTTAAGAATGGCTTTTTAAATAATAACGCTATTGTTTCAGCACGGATCACTCTCTGCATGAATACTGATTAATGTTTTGTTGTTTGATTTTTTTACCGTATTTTTTTGTTTTTTTTAAGAAAACCTTTTTTAACAAAAATTGAAAGTACACATTTTTTCTTTTTTTTTTTACAGAAGTTGTTTTTATATAAGAAAATATGAATACTTTTTCTTTATTAAAGAATTGGGTACTCGTGCACTTATTTGATCCGTGTTGAAATAATAACGTTATTATTTAAAAAACAATTGTTAACATGGGGAGAAGATGGTGTTTTGTACCTATTCTGTACTTTAACCTTACAATTGAATAAAAAAAAAAAGGTAAATTTTTAGATTAAGTCCACCTCCACAATTTTCTTTTAAATGACGACTTTTCGACTATGCTGAATACGGAAATCGTATTGAAATTTTGCAGAAATAAGTAGTTATCGAGATATAAAAAGTTGTATAATGCATTGTATCTCTGGCGGCCATCTTTTTTACACGCTTGCGTGCGTCATAAACAAATCTACGCGGGTAACAAAGATGGCCGCCAAAGAATACAATGCATAAAACAACTATTTATATCTCGATAACTACTTATTTCTGCAAAATTTCAATGCGATTTTTGTATTCAGCATAGTTGGAAACCTTTAAAAGTCGTCATTTAAAAGAAAATTGTGGAGGTGGACCTAATCTAAAAAAATACAAAAAAAACCCCATAAAACTTTAATTAAACTTGGAAATACGATTTAAAAAATAGCGCGAATCATAAGCACCCATTAATCGACTAACATTACCTTATTGCCAAATAAGCTCCGGCTACAATGTTGAACGCGCCGTTCACATTGCTTTTTTTTTTAATTTCAGGTTAAATTCAACTTTCACAATATCTTTTTATTTTTTTATAATTTCACAATATCTTTTTTTAATAATAAATGGTTAGTTAAAAGCACAGAATAGTTACAAAACACCATCCCCTCTATATGGTAAGAATGGCTGTAAAAATATTAGGTACTCATGTAGAGAGTGATCCATGCTGAAATAATAACGTTCTTATTTAAAAAGCCATTCTTAACATGGGGAGGGGAGAGTGTTTTGTACCTATTCTGTACTTTAACCTTACAATTGAATAAAAAACATATCATAAAACTTTAATTAAACTTGGAAATACGATTTAAAAAATAGTGCGGATCAGTAAGTTCATTAGCACCAGAAATTGTTAGGTGAAATACAGAAAAGTTTCTACCAAGAAAACCATTATTTTTTTTGCTATTCTTACCAAGGGGAGGGGATGATGTTTTGTCACTATTCTGTGTTTTCGACTTACAAATCATTAAAAAAACAAAAGGTAAATTTTCACATTAGGTCCACCTCCACAATTTTTAACATGGATAGTTTGGGGGTGTTTATTCTGAAAGCCGTTCTTAACATGGAGAGAATGGTGGTATTTATTCCAAAAGCCGTTTTTAAAAGACGAAAGACAGGTAAAAGGTTTAAACACCTGGTTAGGCATGGGTGTTGTTTATTCCGCAAGCCGTTCTTAATATGGGAAGGTTGGGAGTGTTTATTCATGGCCGTCCGTGAATTATAGTGCATAGTACAGGTCTTTATATCTCGAAAACTAATTGCCTCTGCAAATTTTAAATGAGATTTTCTTATTCAGCATAGTCGAAAATTGTGGAGGTGGACCTAATGTAAAAAAAAAAATACCCTCCTCCAAAAAAGATATCGTGAAATTTAAATTTAAGCGCGGTACTAAAAATAAAATTAGACTGAAAAATACACCTTTGGGTTTGTACTTGCACAAAGACTTGAAAAAGTTGTCAACAAAAAATATATATATAACAAGTAAATATTTTCAAAGGCAAGATAAGTTACTTTTCTACCTAATTGGATAATTTTTAGTGTTTTTATTGGGTTTGTACTACTGTACATATAGATTCGAAAAAGTTGTCAAAAAATAAATGTATAACAAATATTATCAAAGGCAAGATATGTTACTTTATTACCAAAATCGATGATTTTTTTTGTTTTTTTAATGTAAAATGTTTATTCGGCTCGAAAAACACAGCGTTTACTGCTATATTTGAAAATTACAAATGGGGGCAGACTGTGTTAACACATTAGGTTTGGGAAAATGAGTTAAAACTAAAAAACTATACAAAATACTGATAAAAACCACCGAATACATGTCTGCCTATGTTACGGTAACATATATTGAGTGAGTTCCTGACAGTATTTTGTATGGATTTTTAGTTTTAACTCATTTTCCCAAACTTAACGTGTTCAACACAGTCTGCCGCCATTTGTATTTTTCAAATATACAGATAAACACTACATGTTTTCGAACCGATTAAACATTTTACACTAAATAAAAACACTAAAATCCAGTTAGGTAGAAAAGTAACTTATCTTGCCTTTGATAACATTTATTTGTTATATTTATTTTTCAACAACTTTTTCGTTTCTGTGTTTAGTAATACAAACCCGTTTTATTTACTATAACTTTTAGTCGGCTCGAAAAACAGTGTTTATCAATGTATTTGTATTTGTGACGGACACTGTTGATGATGTTAAGTTTGAGAAAATGATTCCAAACTAAAAAACTATACAAAATACTATCAGAAACCCACCGAATATGTCAGCCTATGTCACAATAACATATAATCAGTAGGTGTCTGATACTATTTTGTATAGTTTTTAACTGATTTTCCCAAACTTAACGTATTCAACAGAGTCCGCGAGCATTCATCTTTTTCAAATACATAGATAAACACTGAGTTTTTTTGAGCCGATTAAACATTTTACATTAAATAAAAACACTAAAAAAATATCCAGTTAGATAGAAACGTAATTTACCTTACCTTTGCTTTCATTTATTCGTTTTTGGACAACTTTTTCGAATCTGTGTATAGTAACCCCTCCTTACCCAAATATTAATTAAAAACTCACATTTTTGAATACAATAAAAAAGAAAACTATTTAGCGTTTCAACGTTTTAGCAACTTTCGAATGTTGGTCGAGCCCAAGCCATGGTTGACGGTAACTCCCGAGGATCCGGATCCAATTCTGCAAGAGTACCATTTTTTTTTCATTTTCGGCTTTTTTTTTTGTTACTTTTTGGAGTGGATTGCTGTATTAAGAATATAAGAAACATGCATTTTCTCTTTTTATTAGAATTTTCTATTGCACCAAATTAAGCCACAGCAACGCGTGGCAGGGTACAGCTAGTATATATATATATATATATATATATATATATATATGTATATGTATGTATATTTATTTCAGAATTTCTAAGAATGTGAGAGATTATATAATTATTTCCACAGCAAAACAACGTCGCAATCCAAAAGGGCCATGACAGCCAACAAACCGGAAGTCCAATACTTGAGTATCGCCCTCATTTGGGCTCATCAGTTAGACATATCCGAACCCGAGATTCGAAACCCGCGCCTCTTGCATGCGAGGCAAGCATTCTGACAACTGAGCAAGAAATTATAAATATATATATATATATATATATATATATATATATATATAAAAATATAGATATATTAAAAAAAATATATATGTATATATATATATACATATATATATTAAATTATATGTGAAATTATATATATATTAAATTATATGTGAAATTATATATATATTAAATTATATATGAAATTATATATAAATATATATATATTAAATTATATATGAAATTATATATAAATATATATATATTAAATTATATATGAAATTATATATATATATATATATATATATATATATATATATAGGAATGAAAACGGAACAAACCAAGTCATATGTCCATCAGAGTTTCGTCTTTATTATAAGACTTCTGATTAAATAAATTGAATAAATTAATTATTACAGGTGGTGTTTTCTACGGTGTGAGAGAATTAAAATAGAAAACAACACCTAAAATAATTAATACATAAATAAGTCAATAGATTACATAACAAAAATGCACTCATTTCATTTCAGTCATATCTCTACATATGAATTATATATAAGGATATAAATCACATCATATTTTTAACAATATATTAACGGCCATATGACGTAAAAATAATCTTACTCTTTTCATAAGGCTATGACGCTTTTTGAATTGAAATAGAAAAAAAAAAGTCACCCTTTTCGCAAGTATAATTTCAAATATTGTACTGGTATTATATTTTCTTCAATATTTTCACCCAGAAGAAGTCTTACAATGAAGACGAAACGTTGATGGGTGTGTAATGTGGTTTGTTCTTTCTTGACCTTTCTATTTCGTCGGAATACTATTTTCATTATTCCCGTCACACACACACACCTGCTCCCCCCCACATATATATCTGGCCGTTAGCAGATGGGTGACTATCTTGGAAAAGTTAGGTGCTGTTATTACTGTGCTGAGGCGTAGAAGTTGGTATCTGGAGGCGTATTTAAATCACTTGGAAAGATGAGCCTCAAATCTTCGTTAAGACAGTCATCTAGGAGAAGGAAAAACTCTGATGTAAAACTTGAGGTCTACTGTCTGCTCTGTCTTGTGGCAGTCATTGCCCCGACAAACAGTAGCAGTCGTACAAAAAAGTGTTGTTGGTTCTCCACAAAGACTTCACCACTAAAAACAAATCATGTGCGGATTTCTGAACAACTTAGTTGTTGTGATGAAACAGGATACGCCAAAATCGACGCGAGGGTCCATTATCTATCTATCTATCTATCTATCTATCTATCTATCTATCTCTCTCTCTCTCTCTCTCTCTCTCTCTCTCTCTATATATATATATATATATATATATATATATATATATATATATGTATATATAAGTGAAAGTGTGTGTGTGTGTGTGTGTGTGCATTTCCCTACGCAGTAACTCTTGATATACAGGGTACTGAGATTTGGGAAAATCGAGGTGATTGGTTTTCGGACAGAAATTTGGCAATTAAGGGGTCAAAGTTCAACGATTTGACCTTTGAGAACTCTACCAAACTCCTCCGCCAATTTTGTGTCTAAACACGTGAAATTTTAGGCATAGATTCATTGGACATGAATCTAACTTAATAACTTTGAGCCCTAAACAATAAATTTTAAGGGGTCATAATAGGGGTCAAAGTTTAAAAAATTGACCGTTTTTTTCTGTTTTGCTCAGTATACACCTCAAAACACCCGGGCAACACCAGGCTGAAATGCTAGTATATATATATATATATATATATATATATATATATATATATATATATATATATATATATATACAAGGTCCCTTAAATAAGTTTCCAGACATTTTTTGTATTGGTACTTTTATTGATTGTACACGCTAGACCCTTTCAAAGTATTCTCCCCCGGCTGCAATGCACTGTTGTACCATTCCAACAACTTCTAGAAGTCCTCTTGTATGAGCGTCTCAATGACCCTCGACACCGTGTCTTTCATCTTCTCAATTTTCTCATAACAACAGCCCTTTAAGGAATAACTAAAAGTCACAGGAGTAAAGTCTGGACTATAGGTAGGGCGAGGAACAGTCTTGATTCCCATCTTGGTCAAATAGTCTGTGACAAGGATGGAAAAGTCATGATACCCATAGCAACGTCTTTCTTTTCTGAGCACCTTTGGAACAAACTTCGTGCAAATATCCCGCATCTTCAGTTCCTCGCAAAAAATTGTATTACAGTTCCCACACTGACATCAAACGGCGCACTTACTGTCTCTATAGACACACGACCGTCCTTATCAATGAAATTCTTTATTTGGCCAATCAACGCTAGTGTTCTGACGCCCTTGCTCTTCCCACACCTCTCATCATCCATCACAGACTCCCTGATTTCCTTGGATCCCTTATGCCATTCAAACACATGCTGGATTCATGCAAGATAGTCCAAAAGCAGTCTGAAGCATTCCATACGTTTCTGTGACAGTTCTACCAAGTTAAAAACATAATTTTATTGCATATTCTTCTTCTAAAGTGCGCTTACGTCTATATTGCATTTTTGAAATTCACCAGATGTGACAATCAGGCTTTAGTAGGGTGTATTCCAATTAGCTGTTCATTTGAACATGAACTCATAAAAATTGGTCGGTTATTTCATAAGATGTATAGCAATAACGTATTGAATTTCTACATCAATTTGAAATACATGTATAAAAAGTCTGGCAACGTATTTAAGGCACATCGTAAATATATTCCAGATTTTCCAGCTGATAGGGATGATATAGAAAAGGTGTGAGTCGATCATTAATTTATTGTTACATTTTTATATTAAATTTATTTAGTATACTATATATATTTACTATGTATATTTACTCATAAGAGTAGTGGTCGATGGACAAAAATCAGAGGCCTGCAGTATCAATGTTGGAGTCCCTCAAGGGTCAATCCTCGAACCAACTCTCTTCCTTGGTCTTTTGGTCAAGATCAAAGTGCAGTATCTGTTCCGGCAGATGCTGCAAGCTATGACTAGCAAAGACCAGATGTGGGAGCAACCCCACATGTCTGACCTTTAACCAGCTCCCATTTCCCACCTCTTGGGAGCTGGTCCCCTTTTCCCCTTCCCCCTCCCTTCACTCCTCACATTAAAAATCGGCCTTGTGCCTAATTTGCTCAGTGGGGGAGCAAATAAATACCATCTGTTCCGGCAGATACTGCAAGCAAAGACCATATGTGGGGGAAACCCCACATATAAGACCTTGGTCAATGTAGGGGCAACCCTTCATACCAATTGTCACTATCCAGCTCCCCTACTCCCCGGGGAGTTGGTCCCCATTTCCCCTTCACTCCTCACATTAAAAATCGGCCTTGTGCCTAATTTGCTCGGTGGGGGAGCAAATAAATACCATCTGTTCCGGCAGATGCTGCAAGCTATGACTAGCTATGACTAGCTATGACTAGCAAAGACCAGATGTGGGGGCAACCCCACATGCCTGACCTTTAACCAGCTCCCATTTCCCACCTCTCGGGAGCTGGTCCCCTTTTCCCTTCCCCCTCCCTTCACTCCTCACATTAAAAATTGGCCTTGTGCCTAATTTGCTCGGTGGGGGAGCAAATAAATACCATCTGTTCTTCAGATGCTGCACTTAAGATAATTTGTACCAGTCAATGGAGGGGAAACCCTCTATACTGGGACAATTATTATTTTTGGTAACCAGAGTGCCCCCTTTTTGCCTACTTTTAGGGGAGCTGGTTTTTACCTCACATTAAAAACGGCCTTGTGCCTAATTTGCTCAGTGGGGGAGCAAATAAATACCATCTGTTCTTCAGATGCAGCAAAGCATTGCAATGCTGCTGCACTTTTTTGCTGCAGTTGCTGCACTTCATTTTCTTGTTCTCTTTCGGTGGAGGAGAAATCCTTCACGACTGAGACAATTTTTATTTTTGTACCTTTTCTCCACATTAAAAAACGACCCTGGTGTCTAACTCTGTCCCGTGGGGAGGCATAGTAAATAGGTACATCAATGATCTCCCTAAACACATACTTAAATCATTCGTTGACATCTATGCTGATGACACGACCATCTACGGTAACACATCAAAGGCTGTAAATGACAAAGTTCTCTCTGATTCTCTCTCCTCTGATCTCGAGCGCGTGGTTCAGTGGGGGAAAACGTGGCTGGTTACCTTTTATGCATCCAAAACCAAACTCCTATCTTTACATCATTAACGCTCTGATCCCTATCTGGCATCAATTGAAATGGATGGCTCTCGTCTAGGAGAAGCCCCATGTTTTGACAAGCTTCTGGGTTTGTCCTTTACTCCTGATCTGAAATGGAACACGTACATCAAGTCTGTTGCCAAGGTCGCTGGAAAGATGGTGGGATCCTTCTACCGCTGCAGAAGATATCTCACTACTGATGCAATTCTCTATCTATATAAAAGCCAAGTACGTCCAAGGATGGAATACTGCTGCCATATCTGGACAGGAACTGCTAAAAACAGCCTATCCTGCCTTGACAGAGTACAAAATAGACTTCGTGGCTTAGTGGGGGATGCCCTTTTCTCTATCCTGCAACCTCACTCCCACAGAAGAAACGTTGCGAGCCTATCCTTGTTTTATCGGTATTTCCATGACAGAAGATATCTGAATTCCAATCTCTGGTCCCCCCCTCGCCAATCTTTCACGAAAAACACCCGTCTAGCTGAATCCACTGTGAAAAATTTTCCCCACTCTATATCTGTGCTTAAATCAAAACGCGAATTCTATGAACAAAGCTTCTTTCTTAGAACTGTACGCCTGTGGAACTCTGTTCCGTCTGTCTGCTTCCCACCTGACTACAACTTGGATGTCTTCAAGTCCAACGTTAACAACTTCCTAATGAACCACCCTCTTAAGTAAACACTTCATTAAATCTCCACACTAACGTACTTACTTACAATAACCCTTATCCCTGAGTGGCTTCCGGGCCTTGATAAGTGGTGACCACCGTGTAAAAAAAAAAATTAGTAATATTCTTTTATTTATTAAAATTTTATTTTTAATGTCATGTTTTATATGTATTTATTTTATTTAATGTTCCACAATTTATAAATATGTATATATGTGTGTGTGTGTGTGTATATATATATTGCTTAAGCCCTTTAATACTATGACAGGTGCTTTAAGTTTATTTTAAATTAGATTGTTAAATTTAAATGCGTAATGCTAACTTCCGACCGAACGTGTCTGTGAACACTGTTGATAACAACCTTCTTTATGGCCACCTTTATTTGGACGAATCTTAATTCTGCTCCACAAGCCACTTGTACCTCTACTGGGAGGCAAAGATATCAGTGATCTACCAGCAAAAATACAGGGATTATGACTATACTATTCACCATGTCCCAGGAAAAAAAACAACAACAAAAAAAACTATACACAAACAATGACTGTCAAGACCCACTTGGAAAAGACTCTGCAGAATTTGTCTCTGCCATAATGAACTTGCTACCTGTCATTTATAAACAATTAAAACAACTAACCGTTGCCACTCATTCATTGTGGCATCGTTACTGTGGAAAACGAACAGCTCATGTATGGCATCCACATTTTGTAGCTGCATTGTCCTATGTGTTCAGAGAATTTCGAATCGTGTACAACGAAGAGCATTAATGTGTCTGTAGATAAGAATTCAATAATGTTATCATACTAGCATGGGTGCCCGGCGTTGCCCGGGTGTTTTGAGTTGTATGCTGAGCAAAAAAAAACAAAAAAACAAAACAAAACAAAAAACAAACGGTCAATTTTTAAAAATTTGACCTCTATCATGATCCCTTAGCATTTATTGTTTTGGGTTCAAATCAAGTTATTAAGTTATAAAAATAAAATTCCAGAAAGAATGTCATGATCGCAAGATAAATATTAACAGAGAAAATTATTTAAGTTAAAATGTTTTAATAGAAAAGAATGTTAAAACACAGACAATAATTTTAAAATAGGTTTGACCTCTAGAGTTTTACGTAAATGTTTTAATAGAAAAGAATGTTAGAACACAAACAATAATTTAAAGATAGGTTGGACCTCTAGAGTTTTACGTAGAGGTAACTAAAGGTGAAGTGGACTTTAAGAGAGAACTTGAAAAACATGTATCATTTTTTAGTAAAGAGTTGAGGGAGGCAGACCAAGTCAGTGGCAAAGGCGGAGAAGAACGGCCCATGGACGGTGATGACTCCCAGTAATGGGGATCAGAAATAGCGACAGTCTAGGACCAGCGTTGCAGCTTTCCTATGAGACAAACATTCGGTAAATAAAGCTGCTGTAAATACAACCAGGAGTTCGAGATGTGCGAATCTTCATTGCAGCTTTTCCGAGGATCCGTCTAATAAAGACTAAAGATAAACCACGTATGTTTCTCTGATTGGTAGAGTTTTCAAAGGACAAATCGTTGAACTTTGACCCCCTGAAAGCCAAATTTCTAGACGAAAAACTATTAAAACGATTTTCCCAAATCTTAATACCCCTTATGTCAAATTTCGAGTCTGTAGCCTGAAAATTGACGCAGTAGTTTGGTAGGGAAATGTAGACTGACAGACAGACAGACAGACAGACAGACAGACAATTTCACTTATATATGTATATATATATATATACATACATATATATTTATTATTTAGTCAATAAGTTATTTAATATCTTTTAATCGCTATATAAACTTTCTTTCTCGAATTCACAATAGTCCTACTGTTATTTCAGGGATCATCAGTTGCGTGCCATGAAACACGCACGCACACACACGCACACACACACACGCACACACACGCACACATAAACACGCGCACTCACAAACGCACACATACACACACGCACACATAAACACAAACACGCACACACATACACACACACGCGCACACGCGCACACATAAACACGCGCACTCACAAACGCACACATACACACACGCACTCACACACGCACACACACACACACGCACACACACACACACACACACACACACACACACACAAACACGCACACATAATTATATATATGCAAGACACACTTATGCGTAATATATACTCCTCCAATATACAGCACTTTTATATATTTCTTTTTCTTTTTTTTCCTTTCCTTCTTCTTTTTCCACAAATTTAAAACTTTTATTTTATTTTCAAAATCATGTGATTGCTTTCCAATCAAACACTTCTGGTATCTCTTCTCCAATTTTTATTGAGGAGTTGGCTTTTGTAAAAGTATCATGCCTTGATAATGTCTCTTGTTATTGACAACTAATTGACTGAAACATATTCATGACTGTGTAGCGAGACCAAAATGTTTATGGAAAAATATATATAAACAGTAATCGCTATATTACCTTTCTTTCTCGAATTCACAATAGTCCTACTGTTATTTCAGGGATCATCTGTTGCGTGCCATGAAACACGCACACACACACGCACACACAAACACGCACACACACAAACGTACACACATACACACGCACAAGTACACCACACACACACACACACGTACACACACGCACACGCACACGCACACACACGCATACACACACACGCAAACATACACACATACGCACACACACATACAGGCTCACACACACGCACACGCACACGCACGCACACACGCACACACACACGCACACGCAGACACACACGCACACACACACACAAACACATATATACATATATATATATATATATATATATATATATATATATATATATAGATATATATGCAAGACACACTTATACATAATATATAATCCTCCAGTATTCCAATATACAATACTTTTATATATTTATTTTTCTTTTTTTTCCTTTTCTTCGTCTTTTTCCACAAATTTAAAAGTCGTTTTTTTTTTAAATTTTTATTTTATTTTCAAAATCACGTGATTGCTTTTCAATCAAACACTTCTGGTAGCTTTTCTCCAATTTTATTGAGGATTTGGCTTTTGTAAACGTATCATGCCTTGATGATGTCTCTTGTTATTGATAACTAGTTGACTGAAACATATTCATGACTGTGTAGTGAGACCAAACTGTTTATGTAAAAATATATATAAAAAGTATATTTATATTTGTGTATATGTTTTTGTACACGTCCCTAAATGTGATACCGTACTGCGTTTGTAAAGGGAGTTAACTCTTCTAGGGCCCTAAGGGAGCTAACTCTTACAAATAAAATTCATCGCTAAAAATTACGAATATAAGATATACGAAAAATGTAATGGTTTTGGAGTAACATCAGCCATTTAACCATTATATACGTGGACATTTTGTCAGACAGATTTGTAACTTCCTCTTTCCCAATTGTTTTTTTTTTTAATAAAGGAGTCACCACTTATCAAGGCCCGAAGGCCATTCGAGAAGAAGAGTTAATGTGTGTACGGTAATCATTTGGACAATAGTGTAGTAATGGTTAGTAGTAGAAATTTGGTATATTTGGATTATTTAAGAGGACGATTACACAAGAACTTCTTTACATTGGACTTGAAGACAACAATATGGCAGTCAACTGGAAAGCAAACCAGTGAATTTTATAAAATTATATTTATATAGTGGCTTGAATTAAAGTTAAAATGCAAAAGTTAAGTATCATGGTTCAATTGTGCTACAAACTCAAACATTTATTTAGAACGCGCACCTGTTTTACCAAATGAGCCAATTGTTGATTTTATACGCCGAGCTCTTTTGCTTGTGAAGTAATAAAGCTTTTCAAATGCACTTATGATGTTTTGATCGAAATAAAGCTTATTTAATTGGAGTTTTCCAATTACGTATAATTATTGGAAGCATTCCGATGCAAAATCTATTTTATAACAATCTAAGACACGTGAAAAACATTTATTTGAAATTTCAAAAAATTGGCCCAGCGATTTCGGCACACATAGGGAACGAACTCCTGTTCTACAAGTACTTTAACGGCGATTGCTCCGCACTCGTACCCTCTCGACGTAAATACCCCCGACAAACCCGACAAGCAGCTAAATACCACCCCTTCACAGTAGAGATCCCTAGATGTAAGAGAGCCTTATACTCCAGTAGTTTCTTCCCCAGAACCGCTAGACTTTGGAATTCCATTCCAGGTCCCTACTTCCCCAACTGTACTGACATGCAGAAGTTCAAATGTAACGTGAACCGACATCTTGCTGCCCAACTTCCCACATAGCTCCCCTATAGATTATGTCCCTGATAGTAGCCCCCTACATGAAAGTGGCAATGCGCCTTGTTTGGGGTGGAAATGTAATAAAAAAAAGCATACAAAGACAAATGGCTGAGCATATCTTTACAAATTTTACGTAAAGCTAATTCGGGAGACATTCACTCTTCTTCTCGAGTGGTCTCCGGGCCTTGATAAGTGGTGACTCCTTTATAAAAAAACAAAAACAAAATCTATTTAAGAACAATCTAAGACACATGAAAAACATTTATTTGAAATTTCACAAAATTGCCCCAGCGTTTTCGGCACACATAGGGAACGAACTCTCAAACATACACAGACAAATTACCTCTGGGAGCAAAGTGTAGTATCTGTTCCGGCAGATGTTGCCCTTTGTGACCATTGCCCTTGTGGCAATTCGTTGTTGGTACATGTAGGGGCAACCCTATATGTACGATCCCCTTCCCCTTCCTCCCCCTTCACCTCACATAAAAACGGACCTTGTGTCATATTTTGCTTACGTGGGGAAGCAAATAAATACCTACTCTTATATAAAAGTCACTTTGTGAGTGTATCTGTGTGATTTCATTCCATGTTCCAAAACGGCTGAGCTTATCTTTTGTAAATTTCATACAAAGCTAATTTATATTTCTGGCAGTGTTCTTAGAAAGATTTTGTACAGAATTCATCCGATAAGTATTGAAAATTGAAAAAATCCGATCCTAAAATTTTTTTTTTTCTCTCATAGATAAAAAATAATAATTTTTACAGGGGAATTTTTATACGTTACACCGGCAAGAGAGATAATAAAATCTTAACCAATGATTTTTTCTTAAAAATAAAAGAATTACTAACATCTGGAAATAAGCATTCAACTACAGATCAAATGATCCCGTGTTCAAGCCCAGGTGTAATTCACCATTTTATTTATTTTTTTTCTTATTAATGAGTTCAATTTACGATAAAAGAAGAGGTATCGTTTAAAATCGCCGCAAATCATTTCTTCGTTTGCATATTTTAAAACTAAACATTAATCAGCAGTGATTTTTTCCAGTGCATTTATCGTCAAGCCCAAATATCAGCTGACGTGATATTGTCAACAAACTCAGACAGAATTCGATTAAATAAATTATAAATTATTACTTTTTTTGCGAATTAGTCCAGAGGAAAAATTATTCCTCGTGATATATAATAATCAAGAGAGGATTGATTATATAATAATACATACGCAATCTGCATTAATTAAAATACACTGTTTAAGCGTATTATACGACCGGGCAATGCCGGGCACCCAACTATTATATAGAATAAAAACAAAAAAGATATAACACTGGGCTGCATTTGGAAAAAAAAAAAATTTGCAACAGAAATGTTATTAACATTTTTCATTGCAGTTTCGCATAGTAAACGCATAAAGCATATCCATTTTTTAAGGAGGTTCTCATTTTTTTGTAACAGTTGGCACAATATTTATCAGATTCATTGTAAAGAATGCATCCAATTTGAAGTTAGAAAGCAGCTATTCCCCTTGAAATGCACGCTTTCGCGACATTCTCTCGTGTGCTGGCCTTGCAGGAGATGTTGTCCAGCTTCTTTGAAGAGACCAGCAGAAATCAGCCATCATGGTCACACTCCAATTACCTTGATAGCGGCGCTCCATATCGGATATATCCTGATGGAACCTCTCTCCCTGTTCCTCACTGTATTCACCCAAATTAGCAGGAAAGTAGTCAAGGTGACTGTGCAGGAAATGTATTTTGATGCTCATGCGTGTGCCAGCAGTCTCGTATGCTTGAAGCATATTCTCAACCCGTTCCTTGTAGTCATCAGATTTTCTGTTTCCTAAAAACCCTGTCACAACTAACTTAAAACATTCCCAAGCTCTTCTTTCACGAGGTGTCAGTGCTTCATTAAATCCGGTATCAGACATAAGTTCACGAATCTGTGGTCCAACAAATATGCCAGCTTGTACTTTAGCATCACTGACAAGATGGAATTTATTGGAAAGGTATTTAAACCCTTCTCCATCTTTCGCAAGTGATTTCACAAAATTTTTCATCAACCCCAGCTTTATGTGAAGGGGAGGCAGAAGCACCTTCTTTGGTGGTACAAGTGGTAGTGTTTTGACGTTATGGCGGCCAGGAACAAATTCCGTCCGTTGTGGCCATTCCCTTTGTCGGTAATGTACGGAATCTGCATGGCTGTCCCACAAGCACAAAAAGCATGAGTATTTTGTGTAGCCCCCCTGCATTCCTAACAAAATGGTCAAAACTTTTAGGTCACCACAGAGAAGCCAGTTGTGATCTTGATATTGTATGTTGTTAAGAAGAAGTGACATGGTATCATAGGTTTCTTTCAGGGTAACAGAATGAGCAATGGGCAATGATGCTACGTTTTTACCATTAAAAAGTAGCACAGCTTTTAGACTTCTGGTGGAGGAATCTATAAAGAGCCTCCATTCTTCACGATGGTATTCTTTACCCATGTGTTCTACAAGACCTGAAACATCGTGGCAATATACTATGTCATCGGACTTGGTAAAGTACTGCACGAATTCCTGCTCTCGATGCCGATACTGTGCAAAGTGTGTATTACGTGCCAAAAGATTTTTCTCTTTTAACCTTGAACCTAACAACTGTGCAGATTCTTTTGACAGACCAAGATCTCGTACAAGGTCATCTAGCTCACTCTGTTCAAATAACTGAGGGCTTTTCTCAGAGGTCCCACTGATATCTTCATAAACATCCTGATTTTCACTGTCATCACATGTAGAGTCACTTGCACTGGTACGTTCTAGAATCTCAGGAGGTCTTGGCACAGGAACAACATCACTATGTGGTACTGGTTGCGTAACTGACGGAATGTTTGGGTATTTAATGTATTTCAAACTTATACCATTCCTTCCCAGTGGTTTCACCATACAAAAATAGCAGTCATCATGGTTATTCGTAGGTTCCCGCCAAACCACTGGTATTCCAAATGGCATTGATTTTCGGTTTCCTTTATTCCAGTGGCATAAACCAGCGAAACACTTCACACAAGCAATGTGTGGCGCCCATGGTTTATCCTGATGTCCAAGTTCGATGCCAAAGTAGGCACGATAGAGTTGTTTCACTGTAGAAGTGATTTTGCGCTTCTGTCTTGAAAGTGTGTAATTTCCGCAGATGTAGCAAAATGAGTTGGGGTGGTTTTTGCAAGTCCGTGCCATTCTTTAATTGATCTGCAACAAAAAAGGTATATTAATATACGACGCAGTATATGACGCTGTAACACATAAACTAGAACCTTACGAGTAAAATGACTACTACCATCGTGATCAGCACGAAAAATTGGTCTAGAAGAGGATATTGTCATGGATGCTGCATTTTTGATGCAGCCCAGTGTAATTTATACTTGTACAGAATAGTTTATCGTTTTCTTTGTTCTTTTTGGCAGTTTATTGGTTTCTCTTGTCTTTGTGTTTCAATATGGATGTTTTTCACTTACATTTTATTTATATTTGTTCATGTATTTGTCTATTCATTAATGATTATTATACTTATGGTTGTCATTTTTCTTATTGTTATTATATATCCATATTTTTTCGTTGTGTATACATTTGTTAGCATACTAAAGTAAAGTTCATTTTCTGTATGCATATGTTTGCTATTTTTCTCCTGCACTTTAATAAAATTTGGATTTCTTTAAAGTTTAGGATAGCTAATTTCTCATTCAAACATTGTCTACACGGGTCGTCTAAGTTTCCACGTGTGCTGGCTTGCCATACTATTTTTCACTCTATTATCGACGATTGTCGATTTATATAATTGTTGGAGTAGCAGTCTTACAGATTCTGACAATGGACTATTCCTGACGTCACTTCCGCAGTGTGAATCCAAGACTCAGATAGACACAGTCGTAAGTTTTCTTAAAAGTTTAAGAAAGCTAATTTCTCATTAAAATATAGTCAACGCACGTCGTCTAAGTTTACACATGTGCTGGCTTGCCATACCATTTTCCACTCTATTATCGGCGATCTACGACTTATATAATTGTTGGGGTGGCACTATTACTAATTCTGACAATGGGCTATTCCTAACGTCACTTCCGGAGTGTGAATTCAAGACTCAGAGAAAGACAGTCGTAACTTTTCTTTAAAGTTTAAGATAGTTACTTTCTCATTCAATCATAGTCTACACGAGTCGTCTAAATTTTCCCATGTGCTGGCTTGCCATACTATTTTCCACTGTACTATCGACGATTGTCGATTTATTTAATTGTTGGGGTGGCACTCTTACAGAGTCTGACAATGAACTATTCCTAACGTCACTTCCGGAGTGTGAACCCAAGACTCAGAGAGAGAGAGAGAGAGAGAGAGAGAGAGAGAGAGTTGAGTCGAGTCCGTTTCTCTGTTTTCTCTTTAATATATTAAATTGATTTCATTGTTTCCGAGTCTTCTCGTTATTCTTTCCAACATTCACACCATAAAATAATAAAGAAAAAAAAATGCAAATTATATTTGTACAGAATGTATTTTATTTATTCAATGCAAAAATGTCACATAAAAATTTATCTAATCATTTATATGATTGGAGTTTTTTTTTAAATGCATTTCTTTGTATGCCATTCGACGTCGAATACATATGTCTACCAGGTGGAGTTGCAACGGCTCTTCAGGTAACTGCAGATCTTGGGGTGGCTGGCAAATCGGTTGTAGAGAGCCATCAATTTGGGATAGCTGCTGAACATGTTCTGGTTTTCCCTGAACATGTTTTCCATGCAACAATAGAACATCATGTCGCACCACATCATCTGGAAGAAGAAGAAGACGAGAATTATCAGATATATAAAAAAGTGAAGCGGCAAAAGTTAAAATTAAATCACAGAAAAATATTTTTATTATACAAATATGTGCTTTATTCCAAATATTAATTTTTGGAATTTATAATTGTTGTACACCCATGCTAGGGGTCAAAAACGAAAGAAGACACAAGTAGTGTAAAGTGTATAAATATAATATGTATTTATCATGAACTGCACGCCTGTGGAACTCTGTTCCGTCTGCCTGCTTCCCTCCTGACTACAACTTGGATGTCTTCAAGTCCAACGTAAACAAATTCCTGATGAGCCGCCCCCATAAGTAGACACTCTAAAATATCCACACTAACGTACTGTACTTACAATAACCCTTATCCCTGAGTGGCTTCCGGGCCTTTATAAGTGGTGACCACCTTGTAAAAAAAAAAGAATACAGGAGCCACTAAAGTGGGATGAAAGGAACCTGTTCGTAGTATGGGGTTAAATATGGTATTCATGTCTCCCTTAAGTCTCTGAAACCAGTGGCATTCATAGGACTGGTTGATTCCACTTAGTTCTCTAATAGGGGTGATTTGCACCTACAATAATAAGTTAAATATAATTAAGAGCATGTAACCCCACTGCTAGCGCGTATATGGCATCACCTAAACGTTCAATTCTCTATAATTCAGCCTCAGAGCGACATTTTGGTCACCTTCTGTAAAATATTCTGCAGTCTCACAAAAATTGATGTTAACTATTCTTCTTCTTCACAATTCAATACACATGTGACAAAATTCATTTCTGACCGGTCCTGGATATGACCTAAAACTATATCCGATGGTGAGGCCCCAGCTTGCGGGCCTTGGGGAGTGTGGAGCCACCCTTTAATTGCCATTGCTCCCAGGTCCACTCTGACACGGAGTAGTAGTACCTCTTAGGGTCCCAACTATGGGTTAAATAGAATCCGACTTAAAAAAACAAATATACTCCATTAAAAATCGTTCCTCAAAATAACTAGATTCGGCATTAAATAACCTGAAAAAGGTTGATATGCCGTAAAACAAAAACAACCAACCAATCATTTGACCAACAAGCTTTTTTTTTTAAATTCAAACCAATATTCATATTAAATGTCCTGAAGTCTTGTTACTTCGCGGGATTGCAAGTCTATAAATAAACACAGCGGCCATTTTCTTCTTTATTTTTCTCGTTTGACGCGAACACTGCACGCTGTACAAAATCAGGTTTTTACTAATTTTAATCACACTCTACACATTAAATTAGGCTGCATTTCGGAAATAACGAGTCGAATATTATCTTCCAGGCAGTCCATCGTATCTGGTTTATCATCGTAGATATGAAACAAATTTCTAGCCTAAAGAGTTAATTAGCTACAATTTGTGAAGTCTAAGGCGTATATACTGTTATGTTATGCTTTTTTTTTGGAAGTATATAGATCCTTTAAGACATTATGAGTTGTTTACGAGAGTTCCTGGTGACAGTTCGAGACACAGTATCGGACGAAAACGTTGTGTAACATATGTTTCTGTACTTCTGTAAATGCACTCTTGTAATTATACCTCCGTATTGTCTTATTTATTCTATGTCCTTCAAGATCATAACATATACACAAGGTATGCGTTCTACACGGAATCATGTCTGTTTATGAAACTGCACGAACTTACTTCATAAAACATTTTAAAAACACATGATTATACACTTAATTCACATTTATATTGTTTAAACCTAGTAGATACAGTAATTTAAAAACTATGTATGTGAGTTAAATACACACACACATGTATATATATATATATATATATATATATATATATATATATATATATATATATATATATATAAGATCGGTATATTTGGGCAGCATTTTTCATTCAAGAAAATATGATTAAATACAACGAAGACATTTTTCTTTATGATTTTTTTTTTTTTTAATTTTTTCGATTTTCCGTATAATCTTATTTATATAAAAAACAAAAATATTAATGAAAGTTCCATAGTTGTTGCTGTCACAAGCGCTTTCGATTCGTCCACGAATCATCCTCAGGTGTTGAAGTAAAAGTGCGAAGGAGCGAAAATGAGAATTAAAAGTGAAAACTAAAATATACAGTAAACGGCGTTAGCTGATAAGTTAAAATATATAGAGTCGCTGAAAAGTCGATTTATGGATGATGAGTATTAAAATCAGCAAATTTGTGGGCACTCTTAACGAAGTCCGTTCACTACGAACTACGCAATGCATTTAAGAACGTTATCGTTTTTCTCGAATGCAGTATCATTTATAGTGGGTTGAAGGGTTCTAATATATGACGCTTCAAGAATTTTTCATTTTTTTTATATCATTTTCATGTTGTATAATTTTCATGATGTCAACGAGGACCTTTCTAAGATTAGAGGGAGCACAGTTACGTTCTTTCATCAAATCTTTATATATAGCACTAGTATTATTTAGATGCATGGAAACATTATCGTTGTATGCCCAATGTATGTATTATTTTCGGAGTTACATTCTCTCATAGAACATTTAAATTTATACACTACATTCGTTTGTGCCAACGTTTTTATAGCCGCTGATGAGTTGTTTCTAACCACAAGAGCTTTTTGTTCTAAACTTCTTGGAGTGAATAATAAATTTAATTCCAGAGTTGCTGTCGAAAGGCGTCAAGTATCTACGTGTGATATTTTTAATTGCATTTTCTTCTTTTCTGAAGTTCGGTGTCATTTGATTTTGATAAAATAAATTAGTGGAGTTTGCATTACGGTGTTGACTAATATTATTATTCGGATTTTCAAAGAACTGTAGCATTCGTTTTATTTGTTCATCAAAAATGTAATTAGGAAAATGATTATTGATGAGTACTTGTTTAATGTTTTTTTTTTAAATTTCAGTGAGTGTTTAGTGTTAAAAATAATTATAGTAATAATTATATATATATATATATATACATATATATATAATTATTACTATAATTATTACTATAATTATTAAAAAATAATTATAGTAATAATTATATATATATATATATATATATAATTATTAATATAATTATTTTTTAAATACGTACGGACAATGTTGTCGTTTTATGCCCAATGCACTACTCTCTCTCTCTCTCTCTCTCTCTCTCTCTCTCTCTCTATATATATATATATATATATATATATATATATATATATATATATATTTATATATATGCGTAGATCATCGTATAACGATAGGATCACTCTCTGACTGATGTAATGAACATTTAAAATGTTTAAAATTCAACGCTATTTCACGCGGTTAATGGTAGCCAAATGGATACGGTCTCCGCTAATCGAGCCAGACATGTCTCGTGGTGCGGGGTTCGAATCGTTCGGCTGGTGTTAATCGTGACACCCTGCACTGAAGAATCCCGAAAGGATGAAACACTATTGTCTGTAGGTATTTAATTATCATAGCAAAAATATAATTATATATATATATATATATATTCTTTGTAACTTCTATGCTAAATCATGTACAAATAGTTGCTAAAACTTACCTGATCGCCCATGAAGAATTTGTTTCCACCATCGCGCATGCTCAGAGTCCTCTCCATGAAAGGCATAACGCGGTTGAATGTGTTCATGTATCGCCAGTTCATGTAGTTCTGGTAAAAATAGAGTAAACAAATAATATGATTAATATTTGATTGACACACACACACATAATAATGGGCCACTCATTCATATATATATATATATATATATATATATATATATATATATATATATATATATATATATATATATATATGAATAACAAAAAGAGCTTATGACTCTATAAAAACGCTAAGGTAGCGGAAAAATGAAATAAAAGCGTTTCTCGTTAAAAAACACAACACGTTCTGTACATATATACTAGCAGATATACCCGTGGTTGACTGGGTTAAAAAGTGCCTTGAAAATATGGACTCTGATTTATGAAAGCATGAAAGGTTATGAGAAGGGTGTGTTTGTATAAAGAGATAGCCTAAAACTTTTGGGGTATCAAAAGCAAAGCAACCCCTTCAAACAAATACGAGGAGGCAGTAGTGAAAATATTTATCGACACAAACCTCTGAGCACGAATAAGGGTTCCCAATTATAAATGTCACCTTTGAGACCACAATCCGTTGGCGTGAATGGGCGATGTAACCCGAGAAAAGAACCCCTTTTCCTATGGCAAGTTCGGTAGCTCTACATCAAACAGTATGAGCGTGCATAGGATTCCTATTTATAAGTGACACCCCTGGGACCCCAAACCTATGGGTGTGGATGAGCGCTGTAACCCGTCAAAACATCCGCACACCTCATTGTGGGCTATCCTGACATATTTTGTAACTCTACGAATCTAAATTAAACCTATGTATGTATGTATGTATGTATCTATCTATCTATCTACACACACACACACACATATATATATATATATATATGTGTATATATATATATGAAGGAATGTATATAAGTATATATTCATTTTTATTTTAATGTTTCGCAAGCAAAGGGAAAAACACCTAATGACTCGCGCGATTACCTTTAAAAGCAGCAAAATCCCACCTCTTCACTGTAGAAATCCCCTTTCTACTCCGATAGTTTTGTGCAACATGACAAATGGCCACCATCTACCTTAACCATGCCATTGTCTTTAATATTATAATTGAAGTCCACAGACCAGCGTCCTCTTGGCGCCCCTCTCATGGGCTTTGTTCATTGATAGAAAAAAATCTGGATTTTATTGGATCGAAGTATCCCCAGGAAGGACATTTCGAATAAATTCGAAAATCTTATAACTGATTTCAAATATAATAATAATAATAATAATAATAATAATAATAATAATAATAATAATAATGATGATAATAATAAAAAATTCAAATTTGTTCAAAATATAATAATTATTATGTTTTACATTTAGGTGGATGCCTGTGCAAATCTGGCTTCGCAGAAAAAAGTTTTGGGCATTTTATTTGAGACAATGAAAAGTAAACTTCGGTGCTATACACTTACATCGTAGTTGCTGCAGTTGCCTTCACCACCGAAACCGTAGTCGTTCATGTTGTACTAGATATGAAAAAAAAAAAAAAAAAAAAGACGGAAAGGAAGGATTAGTGTATAGATAAATAGAAATGATCTCTAAATATACCGAGTGATTCAGAAGATCTGAAATAGAAGAGACACGATAAATATACTTAGGAAGAAAGATTAAAGAAAAGGAAGAAATAGCTTTGTCTATAGAGATAGATGTGACAAAAAATCAATGTAATGTTAATGAAGAAAAAGCATACAAACACACACACACACACACACACACAAAACACACACACACATATATACATTGGTCTCCTTTGACATTCAATTACTCACATGTGATAAACACACACACACACACATATATATGTATATATATATATACATATATGTATATATATATGTAAGAGATACAATATTTATACAAACATTTAAGCCTGATTAGCTGAAAGAAAAGGAAGAAATAGCTTTGTCTATAGAGATAGATGTGACAAAAGTCAGTGTAATATTAATAACGAAAAAGCGTACAAACACACCAAAACACACACACATATATATACACACACATACACACACACACACATATATATATATATATATATATATATATATATATATATATATATGTGTGTGTGTGTGTGTGTGTGTGTGTGTGTGTGTGTGTGTGAGCAAACAGTTAATAAAATATGTTAAAAAAACACTTTGAAATGAGTTCAAAACATATTTAATTTAAAAAGGAAACACTAGATAAATGGATAGTCCTTAATCTGCGGAGTTTCAAAGATATACTCTCCTTCTCATCAGAGGGTAGAATTATATATATATATATATACATAACTTGAGCTCCTTCAGCTATAATCGAAACCTAAACCAAAACTTATGAACACTTTTTGATTAAATTATTTCCAAAATTTTGATGACGTGAGTGCCATAAGCTATAATCGAAACCGAAACCAAAACTTATGAAAAATTCTTGGTAAAATCATTTTACAAGAAAGAGAAGTACATAACAATTAAACGACCCAAATGTAAGCGTGACACAGAAAATAACACACGCTATCGTATTAATATATAGATAATAATTGTTTCGATACATGATCGATATTTTTATATATACTATGATCGATATTTTTGTATCTACTATGATCGATATCTTTATATATACTATGATTGTATATCTCGCTCATAAAGTTTATCAATAAATATTAAGCAAACTCACCCTGAAACGTCCGTTCCTCCAGTGGAAGTACCTCATGTAATCGTGCATGATTTCATAGAAGCAATCGCTGATGTAGTCACACCTGAACATGTCCATGGGACTCTTGGGGTAGAAGTCTACAAAAAAAAAAAACAATCAACGTATAATATTTGCGCATGTGAAGAAGACACATTAAGTCAACTTATGCTTGCCAGGTTCCAATTTTTCAGTTTTTACTCATTAGCAGTTATTTTTTCCGACTAAAAATCAAATCGAATGTTTTCCACAGGGACGAATACTCCCTTTATCAAGTTCCAAGTATGTCAACGAAAAATTGACAGAGTAGTATGGTAGGGACCGATTTGCACACACATAGATACATTCAATTATAAAACAAGGAAAAGAAGCAGCATTAACTTTCATATTGTACTTGTTTTTTTCCACGACTCGTAGCAGTAGCATTTTTCTTCATCTTCTACCCGTTCCTAATTGACAAAAAATTCACAGGAACGATACAATGTACCAAAAAAACAACAAAAAAAAACTAAAAAATAAACAACAACAATTTCATGGAAAGTGTTCGACTGAGCTTCAATCTATGGTCCCCCCCCTCGCCAAACTTTCACAAGAAACACTCGTCTAGCTGTAAACACAGCACTCTCCTTCGACACTAGCGCCCAAGTACATGTATTTGGCGACTTTAATGTCCATCACAAAAACTGGCTTGGATTTTCTACTTACACAGATGCAGCAGGCAGCGCAACTCATAGCTTCTCTGTATCTCACTCCCTATCGCAAATTGTTACTTTTCCAACCCGCTTCCCTGATCAGGAAGAACAACACGCATCACTATTAGACCTGTTTTTGACCACAGTTCCTGATGATTGTGTAACGAAAGCCGACAGCCCACTTGGGAACGCTGATCATGCGATGATAATGGTTGAAATCGCCCTTAACTCTAGACCCAAAACTGAAGAGCCAGTGCTCAAAACAACGAGATATTATAAAAAGGCTGACTGGGAAGCTATCAGAGATCTTATCAGAGACGCCCCATGGGGAAATATTTTTTCTCTTCCTGCTGAACAGTGTGCAACCGAGACCACTGAATGGTTCAAAACTGCAATCGAAGCGCATGTTCTCATGCGGAAATTCTATAGCAAGCCCCACTCTCCCCAATGGTTTACTTCGACTTGCGCAACTGCCATTGCTCAAAGGCAGCATGCATTCCGCAGGTTTAATCGACATAAGTCCAGTTCAAACAGACAAAAGTACATAGACGCTAGAAGTAACGTTAAGAAAGAAATAGCGACAGCTAAGAGGGAATTTACGGAAACCACTAAAAAACGCATCGAAGCACAAAAACTAGGAACTCGTGACTTCTGGAAAATCTACAGCAGTGTAGTAAATAATGGGCAATCAACAATTCCCCCACTAACCAGCAATCACGAGGTTCTTTGCTCAGCAACCGAGAAGGCTAACATGCTTGCCAGTCGGTTTGCCTCAAACTCCACACTGGACCCTCTAAACCACCCCCTACCTCAATTTCCTATACGGACAGACGCCACGCTAGACGATCTGAAAATCACCCCTGCTCAGGTGCATGCTATCATAAAAAACCTTGGCACTTCCAAAGCATGTGGACCCGACCTCATCCCAGCTGTGCTATTAAAAAAGTGCTCAGCCGAAGTAGCTCCAGTTCTCTCCAAACTCTACAACAAATGCCTTAATGAATCTTGCTTTCCGAGCTGTTGGAAAACTGCTTCTGTAGTACCAGTATTCAAGAATTCTGGCGAAAGAACTGACCCATTAAATTATCGCCCTATTAGCCTCCTCCCACTTTTTGCCAAAATATTTGAGACCTTAATTAACCATGCTCTAGTCCAGCACCTTACAGATGCTAAACTTCTGACCGACCAACAATATGGATTTAGACAAGCCCGTTCCACGGCAGACATCCTCACTGTAATCTCTGAACGCATATACCATTCACTGGACAAAGCGGGAGAGGGCAGAGCGGTAGCTCTAGATATATCTAAGGCTTTTGACAGGGTATGGCATGAGGGTCTCCTCAGGAAGATTAGATCTTACGGTATCACTGGTAGAATACTTAACATAATTAAATCCTTCTTAGATAAGAGAAAAATCCAGGTTGTCCTCGACGGTCGTACATCTTAACAATATGATATAAATGCGGGAGTGCCCCAAGGATCTATCCTTGGACCTCTGCTGTTCCTGATATTCATAAATGACCTCCCCGACAAGATTGCCTCTGAGATGGGTATATATGCTGATGACACCACACTCTATAGCAGGCACGACAGGAAAACAAACGAACATATATCTAAAGTAATGGCAGAAACACTAGAGGATGACCTCCAATCAGTAGTGGAATGGGGACAAAAATGGATGGTAACGTTCAATGCCACCAAGACAAAACTGGTTTCATTCAATAATTACGAGAAACCTTCTCTACCACCTATAGCAATGGCCAACGACTCTTTATCTGAGAGTACGTCTCTCAAGCTCCTTGGCCTAACGTTCACAGGAAACATGAGTTGGAACAATTACATCGAGGGCATTGCCAGGGCCGCTGCAAGGAAGGTGGGCTCTCTCTACCGTGCTAGAAAACTTTTAACACCCGAAAGTATCCTGTACCTCTATAAGGCCACTATTCGCCCATGTATGGAGTATTGCTGTCATATTTGGGCCGGTGCATCGGCTACTAGTCTCTCGCTCCTTGACAGGGTTCAAAAGAGAGTCGCAAATCTGATAGGCCCTAAACTGGCATCTAAACTTCAGCCTCTGTCCCATCGTCGAAACGTTGCATCCCTCAGCCTGTTCTACAAGTATTATAATGGTGAATGCTCTGAAGAACTGCAAGCACTTGTGCCCCCACGACGTGAACACCCTCGACAGACCCGACAAGCTGCAAAATCCCACCCCACACTGTAGAGATCCCTAGATATAAAAGATCTTTATACTCCAGTAGTTTCTTCCCCAGAACTGCTAGACTTTGGAATTCCATTCCAGGTCACTGCTTCCCCAGCTGTACTGACATGCATAAGTTCAAGTGCAACCTGAACCAACATCTCGCTGCCCTAATCCCTACATAGTACCCCAGTAGATGTTTCCCCTGATAGTAGCCCCCTACACCAAAGTGGCAATGTGCCTTGTTTGGGGTGAAAATGTAATAAAAAAAAAGCAAAAAAAAAAAAAAAAAAACACTATCAATAATTCCCCCCACTCTTTATCTGTGCCTAAACCTAAACGTAGATTCCATGAACAAAGCTTCTTTCTTAGAACTGCACGCCTGTGGAATTGTCTTCCGTTTTCCTGCTTTCCGGCTGACTACAATATGGTTGTGTTCAAGTCTAAAGTAAATAAGTTCTTGATGAGCCGTTCCATATAAGATATCAAATTTACCAAATTTTCATTACTAATGATTACTATATTGTCCAATTTCTACTGTACACTCTTTAACCCTTATACTTGAGTGTCCTCTGGGCCTTGATAATGTGGTGATGCCTATGTAAAAAAACAAAAAAACAAGAACAACAACAAAAAACTAAAAAATAAACAACAACAACAACAAAAAGGAAACAATAAAAAATAAAAACGAAAAAAGAAACCGGAAAAAACGAACATAAAAAATAAAAGCTTAAGAAAACTAAAAAAAAAAATAAATAAATAACAAAAACGAAAAATAACGAATGAAAACAAAAAACTAAAAAAAAAAAATAAATAGCAAAAAACGAAAAATAACGAAAGAAAATGAAAAAAAAAAACGAAAGAAAACAAAAACAAAAAAACGCAAAATAACAAAAGAAAACGAATAAACTAAAAAACTAAAACAAAATACGAATAAAAAACCCAGAAAAAAACGAAAAATAGCGAAAGAAAACGAAAAAAATAAAGAAAACTAAAACAAAACAAAAAAAAACGGAAAAAAAGAGAAATAACGAAAAAAAAAAAAAACCCTAAAAAAATGCCTGTCTCATAAACTCCGACAACGACTAAATTTGCATTCCTATCATTTTTTTCTCATCAGATGAGTTTCAGGATCGAGAGCCAATGCTTCTCTACAGTGTGCGTACGTCAACCGTGAGCGCTTATTACTATGTACATCCACACAGAACCACAATTTAATTAGTAATTAATAATGATTCAGAAATATTTTATGTGCGTGTTTTCAAAATGAAGTCGTGAGAATTTAATTTTAATCTTAAATAATGTAGTCATTTGCTTCGGCATGATGAGCGACCGTCTTAAGTCTAACACATATCGGTGTGGGATCCAATTCTTTGTACAGCTCCGAGCGCTTACCAACAACGAGGAAGATAATTCGAAGGTTAGCAATTATTGAAACGAAATGCTCTACTGAACACCCGCTTTATCTCATCTGTAACTATTTGATATTCGAAAGCGCTACGACATCGCGCCGATTGAAGCAAGATGGCGGGTCAAATGATTTTGAAACGTGCTTAATGACAACCATGGAGCCATCATGAAACTAGACTTAAAATACGCCAGAGAATGGCCGAGGGGGTTGCCATTGATGAGATAGGGGGGCACCTTCAGAATTATCCCTGTAAAATGAAAGATTGTCTTTATTTTGTGACTGAACGATATTTTTAGGTAATTAATTCCTATTTCAGTCACGTAAATTCTTTCGAGTTGAGAACAAAACACGCACTCGAGTTGGATTATTTGTGATTTTTTTTTCTTTCACGTCAAAACGTTCGCTTTTCAGTTAAGCCGCAGTCATTTTCTTCTATTTTCATCCTTAATAACATCAAACTCACAAGCGAGTTTTTTTTTAATGCTGCCATTTCGTACTCTCAACAGCGCTTAAATTTGCCTAATTGTATTATTCTTATAGCGGAAGGGTTTCAGTTTCGAGCGCCGGTGCTTCTCAACAGCGGGCACATGCCACCGTGGGAGATTATTGCTTTGGCCCTCCACACGATTAATACTTTACTGTCGTGAGATCCGTCGCTTTGTACAACCCCTACGGCTTACAGAAAACGTGAAATGCGTAGCTATAATTAAGCATTATAGAAACCCAAATGCTTTACTGCATGTCTGGAATTTTACTGCATAACCACTGTTATGTGCCCAGTACACCCTGGCCCGAACAACTTGATTGGTGTAAAGTTTCGGCATGAGTGTCAAAAGTTAAAGCTGACAAACTCTATGCCATGGTTTCAACCTGAAAGGCGAGTGCAGTTGCGAGTTCAGATTTCACGGGTCGGCAGCCACACACTGCAAGTCCAATATATAAAGAAGGGAAGCACGTGAGTTTTGTTAGTCAGAATGAGAAAACTAGTTAGAGTCAGAGTTCGAGAACGAGAGACAGGATACGAGATTCAGAAAAGCGAGTCTTGAAGTCAATATGAGGAAACGGAAAAGAAGAAGGAAAAAGAAGAAATCGATTCAGCGATGCAGAAGCCCTCCCAGCAATGAGGGAGATCCCGAATTAAGGCTGTCTACAAATAATAATAAACAAGTCTTGTTTTAGGAGCATTTATTAATTTGATTCCAACCGTCGTGTTTGTTTGGCTTTTCAGTATAAAAGCGAAACTGAATCCGGAGCAAACGAATGAGCTTTGATCAATGCGGGGAAAACCCATCATATCAGACAATTGTTATTCATTTGGACACTCCCTTTTTTATTGGGAGCTGGTTTTCCCCAACATCTTGGGGAAACTGGCTTGTAGCCAAAGTTCGGTGCGGGATTTCATTCCCATATGGCGTCATGTTTGACCCCATTAAATTCACGCACCTGTCTGAACTCATTTTTTTTAATCGTTTAATTTCAACCAATCTCATTTCCGCTGTCCTCGTAGCATCGCGGTAAGTTATCAGGCTATCACTTTCTTTTCCGCTTTCTCTTCAAGGCTTCGGGTTCGAGCCTAGCTACCTACGAAACCGTTTTTTTCTTACACACACACCGACAAACATCCGGGCACCCGTGCTGACCGAAGGTAGGTATCTGAAGATCTTAAAGACTGTACAATATGCACACACAAAGATAGACCATACACGGCAATATCATAGTTATATACACACCATACAAATTAAATATAGACCCGGTACGCAATACCATCTCTGCAATGACGATATCAGAAGGCGATACAGAATAAGATGAATTAGCATTTCAGATGGTTGGGACAGATACTGTAGACAATAACATCGTGAAAATTTGCTTTTGTGGAAGAATTCGCCAATACAAGATCAGTTATGAGATGGGATGACATTCGCACAAAGATCTTTACAAAACGGCCTGTACTCGAACCAAGCCTGTGCTCGTGTCAAGTAGAGACACGATTTTATCACTGGAAACAAGGAAAATAAGCAGATTTGCGGGATTTTATACGGCGATATAAAATACTTACTGTATTCGCGAGCCAAGTACCTGCAAATAGCCATAGTCTCGGGCATCATGTCACCATTGTCCATTTGCATACAGGGCAGGTAATTACAGGGGAATTCTGAAAGAGAACAAAATTAAACAACGTGATATTGATCTATTTGAAAAGTTACGTTTGGGGTGAGCGAGTACTGCTTATGCGTCTTTACTTTTTTCGTGTATTACTGCATCACTGGTCGTTAAAAACAGTGTTTTTTTTTCAAATTGTAATGGGAGAACTAATTTAGTTCCAGTTGTTTGTCCTTTATAAAGAAGTCCGTTAGAAAATAAAAAGTGAAAAAATCAATCTCTGAACTGTACTTGCTTGTTAGCTGAAATTTAAAATATTTACACGGTGTAACATGGTAATGTGTGAGTATATATTTTATAGAGAGCGAATGTGGTTGATACTCTCTATTTAGAAGATCATCGTCATATTATATGAATTCGAGGATTCTATTTTGACATTGTTTTCCCCGATATTTTTCTAGTCAGACTTCTTTCTATAAATACATCGGGTACTTACGGTGGAGACAACATGAAGGTTGCCAACATCCTAAATGAAAGTGATTTTTGTGGAAGAGACGATTCGAACTTGGAAATCTAGGTCTTCGGTATATATTGTTAACCACTTGACCATCGTCACCTACCATTTGGAATATGATTGGTAATAATGGTTGAGACTAAGCAGACTTTATTTTATTTAAGAAGACGGCGAAACATTTTGGGTTTGAAAATAATCATGTTGTAGTCGGCTGTGAATCAACCACGTGTTATTGTGTTCCAAAGACGAGTGGTTCATGGAAAAAAAAAACTTTCTTTAAAGAATAACTGTTTAATTGAAGGTTGGCGGTGTTTATTCTGAAATCCTTCTTAACATGGAGAGTTTGCGGAATAAACACCTCCACCCTCCCCATGTTAAGAACGACTTTACTAATTCCTTGGTTGTAAAAAAAAGGACTGCCAGGATTACTCTATGTTGGATGAGAAAGCTTTTTATCCCCTTGCAAATTGTCGTCTGCCACTCGAATTGTCATTTGGCGCGCACGCTAATCAAGTTGAAAATCACCGCGCGGCATTGTAATTGGTCCAGCTTTATGTTACATCAGACAGCAGCAGAACCTGAGCTGTGACGTCATGTTCCGTGGAAAGCCGAGCGAACGCAGAGTTACGTCTGGATCAATATCTGAATGAGTACCGAGATATTTTGGTAGCTAATATTTTTAATCATTTACATGAGACAGAAAGGAAGATTGTTTACTGTGAATGTTAGTAGAGAGGATTGTACAGTAGGTACCTCCAACGCAAGGCATATTTAAACTTCCTTATATGTAACACGATGTAATTGTAATTTAATTAAATATTATCATCCTAACTTTTGTACCATTTAAAAGCAAAAGCTTCAAATAACTAGTAATATAAAAAAAAATAATGAAAATGCGAGACCAACTCCTATTTACATTATCGATGCCTTAACACAACGTTCCTACGTAGTAATCCGTTGCTATTTTGTAAGTTTTTTAAAAGTAAACATCTGATGATTACGTGACTAACTATGCAGCAAGAACATAATTTTGCAGATTGTTAGTCGCAATACGAAACAGTATTGTAATTGGTACGTTTTGAAAATTAATGAATGACTAACTGAGAAAACTTGAGATTCGGAATTTGGAGAATTTTTATATACTTTATATGCTCTGAAACCAATAAAATGTCATTCATTGAGCTTGGATGTTTTTCAAAATTGATATAAAATATATTTTTCATTATAAAAAAAACTTTATGAGAAAGACATTTTAATCTATTGCGATTGGCATATACAAATTGAGTAAAGTTTCAAGTAAAAGATTAACCCATATATATATATATATATATATATATATATATATATATATATATATAATGATTGCAACGTCTTGTCAGACGAGTGCCACTCCCTCAGACACTATCTATGAGCCCAAAAATGACTTCTTTTAGTCCTACTGGTGAATTCACACGCTCAAGTAGGCATGATACTGAAGACGGTCATTGAGATCAATTATTACATGCTTCCAACATTTCAAGCCTGCACGCATCACAACTTTTCCATCGCCACAGGACCACTTTTATAGACAAATGCCTGAGGGAGTATCTATACACAGATGATGTTACAGAGTCTTAGCTTTGTACGACAGCTAAGTCTCTCCTTCGGTTAAAAATGTTGAGATCCAGCAACAAGCAAGAGCAAGATAGCCAGCAACAAGTTAAACTGCAGACCAGCTTAATGCAGGTACTGGTCTCCCGCTTTATGGTTTTTTAAATCAGTGATTTGATTCTCCTAGAAAGGTTGCCTTCACCACGGCTTACGGGAGCCCTCTCCACCCCAACATGCATACACACAAATATACACGGTGCTACTTGGCCGTTGATCCCGAAAAAGGGTTCATTCACCCTTTGGAAGGTCTTCTTTTTAATCCTCCAGGGAGACTAGCCACCCTCCTCACTAAACAAGTCTGGTGGGGGAACCAGTTTAGTCGTCGGTGACCCGACCATGAGGCAGGTAGTACTGGGTTACATGATACCAGTAGCATATGACATGACCTGACAATATATATATATATATATATATATATATATAAATATATATTATATATATATATATTTATATATATATATATATATATATATATATATATATATACTGACCTAACATACTGACCTAACGGGTCACGCTAGTCTAGTATATATATATATATATATATATATATATATATATATATATATATATATATATATATATATACTAAACTACCGTGACCCGTTAGGTTAGTATGTTATATCAGCTATGGAATTAATGTATGAGCGTGACACCTCTGAAGCAAAGAAAATAGATTTTTGTGACATAACAGATACATTTCTATGAAAGTATATTAAAATGAAAAAAGAATATAGATAGATTTCTATGAGTCGTTCTGTTTATAATTGTTTATTTTTGAAAAAAATTACACTCATTGAATTATAAGTGGTTTGCCATACTTATAGGTAAATGTGCACCGAACAGATATAATACTTAAAGTTAAATTAAAATTTTTATATATCTTTTAATTTAAACGCGAAAAAAAAATTAGGACGCTGAAAACGTACACAGTAAAACAATACGTTATAAAATGCTCTGATGGTTGTCAACGGGTGTGCGTTAAAATAACTTAAACCTAATATTGAAATGAACGATGTAAAAAAAGCAGAAAGTATTACCAATTGTTTATGTAGATAATTTAAATGCAAAAAAAAAAAATTGGAATGCTGAAAACGTACACAGTAAAACAATACGTTGTCAACGGGTCAAAGTTGATTTATTTGTAAGAACATTGCGACAGTATAGTTGTAATACAGAATAGTTGCAAAACATCTTCACCCTTCCCATGTTAAATAATAATTTCTAAATAATAACGTTAATGTTTCAGTGAGCACGTCAAATTCTGCAAAAGTAGCGATTTGCGTTTATTTGTTTACGCTATTGTGGGTTTAACTTTATGTACGCATGCGCAACCTGACGCCGTAAACCGGAAAGTGGGAAAGACGAATGCTCTGGAAAAGTCACTTCTGATTAATGCTTAGGTTTAAAATATGGAAACGGAGAAATGATTTGCGGCGATTTTAAATGGTGCTCTTCTTTTATTGTAAATAGAACTTATTAATAAGAAAAAATAAAAACGGGGAGGTACACCGGGGCTTTAACAGGGGATCATTCGATCTGCAGTCCAATATTCTACCACTATACTATATCTCCAGATTATAATATTTTTTTTTTTTTTAAAGAAATGATTACTGAAATTTTCTCATCTCCTTTGGACGGTGTAACGTAAAATATTTTCCTGTAAAATTCTTCTTTTCTCATCTATTAGAGAGAAAAGTTACTTTAAAATAGGATATTTTGGATTTTCGATACTCATCAGATTAATTTCTGCACAAAACCTATCTAAGAACACTGCCTAACACATAAATTACCTATTATGAAATCTGCAAAAGATAGGCTCAGCCGTTCCGGAAATATGAGGTAGGAACTCTTACACACATACACACAGTGACTTACATATATATATATATATATATATATATATATATATATATATATATATATTGTGTGTGTGTGTGTGTGTGTGTGTGTGTACTGTATTTAAAATAGTAGTAGGTTTCTTGTTCGTATTTCATAACAATCAGAACTTTCTTAAACTTCAAAACCAAATTATTTAAACGAGAAAGTCTTACCATTCCTGCAACGATCCCAGTCGGAGAATTCGTATCTCTTGTCCATGTATTTGACGCCAGCCATGGCCATCATCATACGAAGGATCTCGGCACGTCCGCGGCCATTGAAATAATGGAGGGTGTAGTTAGGCATGGTGGAGTGGTTTATGGCTTATGCAGTACCAAAAAAAGAGCAAGCTGTTGCGGTTTGAGTGACTGTAAGTCTTCTCTGACGACCGAGACACAAACCAACCGCGTATTTATACTCTGAGGTTAATGAATATATTTGCGCTAATTAACAGGTAAACGACGTTTACCTGTCCAAGGACATCTATTTAGTCTTCTCAACTGGTTGGACTTAATTACCTTTGCACTTTCGCATATGTAAGCATGCAAAGAAATCAAACGAATGGCACCAATGACGTAAGAATTGTTAACATTTAAAACGAATTTTCTTTTTATTCTGTTTCGATGTTTTGTTTCAATTCTTTTATTTACTGTTCGTGATTAATCTATCTATCTATCTATCTATCTATCTATCTATACTCCTATAAATTCGTTTTTCTTTTGTGTGTATTGATATTTATATAAAAAACCATCTTTTCTATTTATTTAAAAAGAAAATACAATTTTCTTACATATATTGGTTGGTTGGTTGTTTTTGTTTTACGGCATATCAACCCTTTTCAGGTTATTTAATGCCTAAGCCAAAGATTTTGAAGAAAGATTTTTTGATAGAATATATTTGTTGTTTTTAAGTCGGTTTCTACTTAACTCATAGTTGGGAGCCTTACAGCTACTAACACTCCGGGTCAGAGCGGACCTGGGAGCAATGGAAATTAAAGGGTAGCTCCACAATCCCCAAAGCCCGAAAGCTGGGGCCTCACCACTGGATATTGTTTAAGGTCATATCCAAGACCATTCTTATATATGGGTTGTGGAATTTCATTCACTAGCAAAAGATCTAGATAATTTGCATATTCTTTTAAACATTCATTTTAATTAATCCCCTATTAGTTTTTTCGGTTTTCTTATGAGATGATCATCTTTAGTTAACTATTACGTGTAATTAGATTCAGATGTTCTACATGATTTATACTTGCATAATATTTGCCGTAAAAAGTTTACAGTAAACACAAAATTGTTTCCATATATATTTAGGTATACGTATATATTTTTGTTTAATCTATCTATCTATCCATATATCTATAAAAGTGAACGTGTCTGTGTATCTGTCAGCCTGTGTACATTTCCCTATGCAATAACTCTGTTAACTGTCAGTCTACAGGCTTGAAATTTAATATACACGGTATTGAGATTTGGAAAAATCTATGTGATCGGGTTTCGGCTAGAAATTTGGCTGTTAAGGGGTCAAAGTTCAACGATTTGACCTTTGAGAACTTTACTAAACTCTTCCGACAATTTTGGGTCTAAACACTTGAAATTTTAGACATAGATTCCTTGGAAATGGATCTAACTTAATAACTTGATTTGAGCCCAAAACAATAAATGTTAAGGGGTTAATATAGGGGTCAAAGTAAAAAAAATTACCGCTTTTTTTTTGCTCAACATACACCTTCAAACACCCGGGCAACGCCGGGCTGAAATGCTAGTGTCATAAAAGACCAAGGATGGAATACTGTTGCCATAGCTGGGCAGGAGTTGCTAAAAACAGCCTATCCTGCCTTGACAGTACAAAATAGACTTCGTGGCTTAGTGGGGGATGCCCTTTTCTCTACCCTGCAACCTCTCTCCCACAGAAGAGACGTTGCGAGCCTATCCTTGTTTTTATCGTTATTTCCATGGCAGGTGCTCGTCTGAACTCCAATCTCTGGTCCCCCCTCGCCAATCTTTCACGAAAAACACCCGTCTAGCTGAATCCACTGTGAAAAATGTCCCCCACTCTATATCTGTGCCTAAATCAAAACGCGGATTCCATGAACAAAGCTTCTTTCTTAGAACTGCACGCCTGTGGAACTCTGTTCCGTCTGTCTGCTTCCCTCCGGACTACAACTTGGATGTCTTCAAGTCCAATGTTAACAAATTCCTAATGAACCGCCCCCTTAATTAAACACTTCATCAAATCTCCACACTAACGTAATGTACTTGCAATAACCCTTATCCCTGAGTGGCTTCCGGGCCTTGATAAGTGGTGATCACTGTGTAAAAAAAAAAAAAAAAAAAAATTTGAATGAGTCGAAACGAAAGATAATTTCACTTCCGGTGAAAATAAAAATATTGCAGAAATCTTTAAAGTTGAAAACCGTTGCCATTTTTAACGAAAAGAACCTCGGTTCAGATAATTTTCATCAATCCTAAAATTTTCTCACGTTCTTTTCGGTATATTTGTAGTTTACGGACCGTGCTGAAATAATAAACGCCATTTTTAACATAGGGAGCGGGAGCTTTCTTGATTCTTCTGTGCCTTCAACTAACAATTTAAGGAACAAAAGATAGCGTAAAAATTTAATGTCATTTCAAAATATTACTTAAAAAAATAGGACAGGTCCTTAAACTGCAAATGTACTCAAATATCCTGTCTTCAGCTAGAATTGAATTCCGGGTTTTCCAAACATTTCTGGCAAATGCCCCCTCCCTAGAAGAATAAGATTTCTACAACCCCCTCGTTATATAATAATATTTCTGGTAGTGGTAACACATAATTAAAAGTCAAAATAAATAATTGAATATTCAAATAGTTTATTCAATAAAATTTTACAATGTTGGCCGAATAGTAACATCTATAAATTAAGTTTTTTTAATATTTTTGTTATTAAATTTTCGCCCCAAACAAGGCACAGTGCCACTTTGAAGTAGGGGGCTACTATCGGGGACATAAGTTGCAGGAGTATTATGAAGGGAGATGAGTAGCAAGATGCCTGTTCACATTACACTTGAACTTCTGCATATCAGTACAGCTTGGAAAGCAGAGTTCCAAAGCCCAACAGTTCTGTGGAAAGAAACTATTGTAGTAGAATGGTTTCTTACTTCTAGGGATCTCTACTGTGAAGGGGTGGGATTTAGCTGCTTGTCGGGGTATTCACGTCGAGGGAGTACAAGTGCTTGTGGTTCGTCAGAGCATTTACCAATAAATTACTTGTAGAACAGGCAGCAGGATGCAACATTTCGTCGATGGGACAGAGGCTGAAGCATAGATGACAGTTCAGGACATATCAGGTTGGCTACTCTCTTTTGAACCATGTCAAGGAGCAAGAGACAAGTAGCAGATGCACCAGCCCAAATGTGACAACAATACTCCATACATGGGTGAATGGTGTCCTTATAGAGGTACAGGATACTTTCAGGCGTAAGTAGCTTTCTAGCACGATAGAGAGTGCCCACCTTCTTCGCAGCAGCCTTGGCAATGCTCTCAATGTATCTATTCTAGTTCATGTTCCTTGCAAACGTTAGGCCGAGGATTTTAAAGAAAGTACTTTCGGGTAATTTGTTCTTGGCCATTGCTATTGGTTGCAGTGAAGGTTTCTTGTAATTATTAAAGGAAACAAGCTTAGTTTTGGCAGCATTGAATGTGACCATTCATTTTTGTCCCCATTTCACTACAGATCGGAGGTCATCCTCTAGTGTTTCTGCCATTTCCTTGGATATGTTTTCATTTGTTTTCCCCTCGCGTGGTGTCATCAGCAAATATAGCCATCTCAGAAATAATTTTATCAGGGATGTCATTTATGAATATACAAAATTAATAAAGGTCCGAGGATAGACCCCTGAGGTACTCCCGTGTTTATATCATATTGTTTAGATGTACGACCATCGAGGACAACCTGGATTTTTCGTTACTTAAGAAGGATTTAATTACTTTATGTATTCTTCCAGTGATACCATATGATCTAATTTTCCTTAAAAGATCATCGTGCCATACCCTGTCAAAAGCCTTAGATATATCGAGGGCTACCGCTCTAGCCTCCCCTGTTTTGTCCAGTGAACGGTATATTATAGTCAGGATATCTGCTGTGAAACGGGCTTGCCTAAATCCACACTGATTGTCGGTCAGGAGTTTAGCAGCTGTAAGGTGATTGACTAGAGCTTGATTAATTAAGGACTCAAATATTTTGGCAAAAAGCGGGAAAAGGCTAATGGGGCGATAATCTAATTGGTCAGTTCTTTCACCAGAAGCGGTTTTCCAGTGGATCAGTATAATACAATAATCAATAAAATAAAAATCAGAATGATAAACACATGAATTAGATTGTGGTTGATGATAAGCAACAAACTTTGCAATATTTGGTTCCGTATTTGAAAGAGAAAGTCTTAAATCACCGCGTTTCAATACATCCATTCGCCTTCGGTTCCCAGGACTCAATACGATAGACGAGAAAGACTTGTTGAAAATGTGAATCAGAAATCAATCTGATTCAGGAAACACTTAACAAGTTTTATCAAAATTACAAGCTTTGATTCTTGAATTAACTTTTCCGATGAAAAATAAGTGAGATGCAATCAATTTCCATATTAATGTTCACCCCCCCCCCTCAAAAATCGGCTGAAAAACATCCGATAATGTAAGTAGAAGCTTTCAGTCTTTCATTGCCCCAAAAATAATTTCAAGGAACCCCTATACGATAAATTTGGCCATGACCCACCTGAAGTATCGTACACCCACTCTTAGTGGTCGGCATATACCCTGTTGGGAAACCCTGATTTTATATAAATTTATATATGCTATTTCATATATTTCGGCTTGACATTCACAGGTAATATGGATTGAAAATAAAAAGCATCGAAAATAATGCCAAGTTTACTGCAAATAAGGTTAAATAAGGTGGGCGCTCTCTAATGCGCTAGAAAAATTTTCACGCTGACTAGTATACTATACATCTAAAAAAACACCATTAGCGCATGCGTGGAGTCTTGTCGCCATATTCTTTCTTATAGACAGCGTGCAAAAATGTCCCTAGCTAAAAGTCAGGTACTGTCTAGCAAGTTGAAATCTTTGATTAATTGCCGCAAGGTTGAATCCTTGTAGTTATTTTACAGGCACTTCCACAGAATGTGCCCCAACGAATTTGTATCTATTCGATCAAATTAATTCCGACCATTACGATTAGCAACAAAATCACACCCCTTCACTCTACAAGTCCTCAGATGCCGATTGAGTTTGGTTTCTAATAGCTTCTTTATCCAAACTGTTGGGATTCACTCCCTGCTTCCTATTTTACTGACTGTAACAATATTTAAAAATGTAAATGTAAAGTGAAAAAGCATCTTGGTGCTCTCTAACTAAGTCACTGATACGTATACAAATGACCAGGCTGTGACGCGAGCGTTACGACACAAATATAAATGGATATATAGATATCGAGATTGGAGGAAGAGGAGGATGAAAAAAAGGTAAAAAAAAAAGTAAAAAAAAAAGGAAAGAAACGCGTCGGCGAAAAGGAAACTCTTAACCGGATGCAGAAATTCGTTTATTCTTTGAACGAATGGCACACATAACAACTGGTTATAGCTGCAGACTACAAACCTGTAAATTGATCCAAATAGAGAAAAGCAGGAATGCGACCATATCCTGTTAAAAATACGTGTCAGGGGCTTGGTGTTGAAACGACCGGGAATAAATACCTTTTCTTTCAACAGAAAAAAAATCGAGTCGAATTTCTTTTTCTTTGTTTATTTGCAAGTTAAAATGTAACTATTACGTTACAGCACAACAGCCAAATTACGATAGCCCTTATACCTGTGTACAGGGTGGAACGATAAAATTGCCGCCCTTAAAAAGATGACATAATTCCATTTCCGTTTGGTCAAAATAGGCTTCTTTTTTTGCTGCAGAAAATACACTTGTTGGCTAGTTGTGTACAAATCCCAAGTGCGAGAAGAGCCTTTAATTATGCCTGAAAGTGACACAATGTTCAACGAGCGAGATCGGAGATGCGCCGCTCTATAACTCATACTCTCTACCGATCTAAGTTATGACAACAGGACCATTGCCGTCACTCTCAAAATTCAAATCCGGACGGTTCAACGCTTGAGGGCACAGCCGAACGCATCGGAAGACCCATGGTTATGGTCACGTCTCCGAAGTCGGCTGAAAGTCAACACCAAAGTGCACCTGAATGTGCTGAAGAGTTAGGTGATACCCTGGTGCAATCAAGTGGCCGCTAGCAGACCCTGGGTGTGGCAGCAGGACTCTACACAGGCTCACATGTCCAAAGAGACCAAAGCTTGACTTCAAAAGGAGTGCTATGACTTTATAACCTTCTCCCACTGAACACCCTCCCCCCACCCGAACTCTCTGGAATACTTCGTTTGGTAATACGTTGAGAACATCACCAACAGGACCTCCCACGACACCAAAGCCAGCCTGATCGCCGCCATCCGTCGAGTATTTGCCGAGCTCCCACGGCGCTTGTAAAAAAGACATGCTCCTAGTTCCAAACCCGTATCAAGTTGGTGATTGAGGCTAAAGGCGGCTACATTAAATAGATGTCAACTCTACTAAATAATCAAGTTACCTGAATTGATTTTTTCAATAAAAGTTTTAAAATAAATCTGTGTGTTGTTTTCTTTATGGCGAAAATTTTCTTCTACTCCGTAGTACCGTAAGTATAAGTGTAATATAACTTATCTATATATAAAAACGAAAATGTATGTATGTTTGTATGTGTTTTCGCCTTTTCTGTATGTCTACAAAAGGCTTTTTTTCAGAGAAGCGGTCGGTCGCTTCACAACTTTTTAAAACTTTTTATATCACATATAAATCGTAATATCTCACAGTTAACAACGAAGCTCGCTTGTCTATTTAATTTGCTCGACTTTGGGAAGATAAATATTCAACATTTTGTCGCTCGCCGCATGTGGGTTAGTCTTTTTCCTATAACATCTTGGAAAGCGTTTCCGCAGTAAATGAAATACTATCCCGCAGTCAAACTTGACCTCATTAACTCATTAACTCATTAAAACGGGCACCTGCCTAATCCAAGTAATTAAATAAATTCCAACGTGTTTTCGTTAGCATCTCGCGGTGGGGCAATGGTTAACATCGCACGTTTTTTTTGCACACTTTAATTTACAACGTTGCCTCAACGGTTCGGGTTCGATCCTCATATTTACGTTTTTTTAACCCCCTCCAACCACGGAGTTTCCACACACACACACCTCCAAACACCCGGGCAACGCCGGGTACCCTCGCTAGTCTATATATAAAAGTGAGAATTTGTGTGTGTGAGGATCATTCCCAACCTACATACTCTACGAATCTTTGATCTACAGACTCGAAATTTGGTATATAGGGCATTCGGATTTGAGAAAAACCTTTTAATCGATTTTCATCCGAAAAAAAAGGGTTGGTAAGGGGTCAAAAGTGAAAAATTAGTAATTGGGGAGTCGCTGGATTTTTTTTATCTGTTTGTCAACTGTTTTATAAGTTCGCATTAACGACTGGTTCACATTACAGTTTACTTATGTTTTTCAAATAAGTAGATTTTAAAACACTCTTTAAAGGATGTAGAAAAGCTGGTCTAATGGTTATCGTTTTTGACTATTTTTTTACTTACAAAAAGTGAACTGTTGAAAAAAAACATAATACTTGTTTTTTTACGTTATTTTTAGAAGGAATTTTACGTTACGTTTAATACTGTGCAACGTCGGGTACATCTGCATATATATATATATATATATATATATATATATATATATATATATATATATATATATATTATGCATATCTATAATATAAAGCGAAATGTGTGTGTGTCTGGTCACGCATAGGCTCCTATATGGTTGACCATTTTAAAAAAACTGATAATAATGATAGAAGATGTATCGAGACACAGGAATGGGTATGTTTGATCTGGCAGACCGGTGGTTCATTAAAATTGTGGGGTCTGCATTCGCGACTTGTTCACAAAGTATGGAAATAAAAAATAAAAAAAAACCTTTACAAGTGTTTTCGATATAGATGTACATAAGAATAATTTGATAAGTATGTTTTAACTTTAATAGGGATGGTAAAATAAAATTGTGGGGTCTGCGTTCGCGCCTGGCCTCCATAGAATGGAAATAGGCACAAACTTTAATAAAGACTTTTCATATCTATCTGCGTAAGTATACTTTGATAATTATGTTTCAGCTTGAACAAATATGGTATAATAAAATGATGGGGTGTTCGTTCGCGCCTGACCTCAATAGAATAGAAATATGCCACAAAGTTTAACACATTTTTTTATATAGATCCACAGAATATTGTGATAAGTGTTTCAGTGTGAACAGGTATGGTATGATAAATTATGGGGTTTATCTATTTTATTTGTATTTTCATCATATTTTGCTTTGGTTTTGATACCCCCAAATTCGAAGCTATCTCTTTACAACCCTTCCTTTTCATAACCTATCATACTTTCATAAATCAGAGTCCATTTTCTGCAGACTGTTTTTGAACCCAGTCAACAACGGGTACTTTTGCATATATATATATATATATATATATATATATATATATATATATATATATATATACTAGCATGGGTGCCCGGCGTTGCCCGGGTGTTTAGAGGTGTATGCTGAGCAAAAAAAAGGGGGTATTTTTTTAAACTTTGACCCCTATTATGACCCCTGAAAATTTATTGTTTTGGCCTCAAATCAAGTTATTACGTTAGATCCATGTCCACGAAACCTATATCTAAAATTTCAAGGGTGTAGACCCAAAGTTGGCGGAGGAGTTTGGTAGAGTTCTTAAAGGTCAAATCGTTGAAATTTGACCCCTTAAGAGCCAAATTTCTGGCTGACACACGTCACATCGATTTTCCCAAATCTCAGTACCCGGTATTTCAAATTTCGAGTCTATAGACTAAAAATTGACAGAGTTATTGCGTAGGGAAATGTACACAGACAGACAGACAGACACGTTCACTTTTATATATATATATATATATATATATATATATATATATATATATATATATATTATTTTCCTTTTAGTGTCGTTTTACAACTCTTGCTGACATTTTTTAAGTGATGACCTATACATTTCAGTTGACCTATATTATTTTGCCCTATATATATTTTCGCGCCTTTAACATTTCCTGTCTGGGTCATTTTGACTTTTGTTTCCCTTTATTTTATATTTTATATTTAACTTTTTCATTTTTTTTCTCTCCTTTCTCTTCCCAGATCTTTCTTATTTATAGTAATGTCTCGGAAGTAGAGTGAAAAGCACACCTTATTTTTCTTTTATTAATATTCTTTTTTTCCTTGTACACATTTTTGTGAATTATTCCATGGATTTCTGCTTTTGGATTATGATGGGCCATCTTCTTCCAATTACGGGATTTCCTTGGATTTTACTTGCACAAATGGAAGTGTTTTTTTAACTTTCTTGAAGTTTTACATTTGGATTTTACCGTAACTGGGGTTTTTTTTTTATCTTCTCCAGACTATCCATTCATGTGTAATTACCTTTTTCTTTACCATATTCCCTCTGCTTAACTTATTTTGTTTTCAAGTAAGATCTTTGACTTACCTGTTGTTTCATCAAATACTTCTGCATGCAAAATCCGATCCCGCATTTTGCTAATTCCTACCCTCTGATGAGAAGGAGAGTATTTCTTCGAAACTCCGCGGATTAAGGACCATCCATTTATCTAGTGTTTCCTTTTCAGATTAAATATGTTTTTAACTCATTTCAAAGTATTTTTTTAACATATTTTATTAACTGTTTGCTCATATATATATATATATATATATATATATATATATATATATATATATATATATATATATATGCAGTTAAATGGGCTGGTAAATAGCAAAACGAAGTAAAATAAATACAATAAGCAAAAGTTCAGCACGTGTTCTCCCGACCACCTCTGCCAACAGGCGTTTTATTAGAAAACTGACCTCATTTATTTGCATACGTGTGCAGTGGAAGATGAGATCTCGTGAGATTCCACGAGACTACACCTTATAAATCCATGGATGCCATCTTTAATCTCTCTCTCTCTGATCCCATCCGAAGGTAACTTGTATAACCTTACACACACACGTGCGGGTGCTTTCTTCTTTGATTATTACATGCAACTCTACAATATATATATATATATATATATATATATATATATATATATATATATATATATATATATATAAATTTTATTTTTTATTACCGTATCTTTCTGTGTTAAGTTACATTATTGTTTCAGCTACCCGGCCGTTTTTTTTGGCCGTTTGTAGCTTCCTCAGACTTTTACAGGTTTCTGTAAAAGTCTTTTACAGGTTTCTGCAAAAGTCTGAGGAAGCTACAGACGGCAAAAAAAACAAAACAAAAAAAAAAACGGCCGGGTAGCTGAAACAATAATGCAGCTTAACAGAAAGATACGGTAATAAAAAATAAAACGCATATTTGTTCTACAATAGTATTGAGCACTTTCTTCAGTTTTTATTAATTACCATTTCTATTATATATATATATATATATATATATATATATATGTATGTATATATATATATATATGTAATACTCAGAAGAAGATAACAGAGGCATTAATAAATATCTATGCACACACATTATCCACGTACTTATACACTTGCTATATACATATTAGATGTAATCACCTAACACGTAACACGTAAATACGCAAACTTTTATTTGGACCCGTTATATATAGACGATTATACTACATAAAGAGAGACCTTATGTAGTATTTCAAATCGAACAATCATGTCTATGTATGTCTAGTGCATATAACGTATACGGTGTTGCTGAAATCGATGCTGGTGTCTAGATGTATCTATATATCTATAAAAGTGAAAGTGTCTGTGTGTATATACGTGTGTGTGTGTGTGTCTGTCTCTCTGTCTGTGTACACTTCCCTTCACCACAATAACTCTGCCAATTTTTAGTCTACAGACTCAAAATTTGATATACAGAGTATTGATATTTGGGAAAATCTTTGTAATCCATTTTCGGCGAGAAATTTAGCTGTTAAGGGATCAAAATTAAACTCTACCAAACTCCTCCGTCAATTTTTGGTCTAAACACTTGAAATTTTAAATATAGGTTCCTTGGACATGGATCTAACTCAATAACTTGATTTGAGCCCAAAACAATAAATGTTAAAGGGTCATAATAGGGGTCAAAGTTAAAAAAAATTATCGCTTCTTTTTTTTTTTTTTGCCCAACATACACCTCCAAACACCTTGATCACGCCGGGCTGAAATGCTAGAATATATATATATATATATATATATATATATATATATATATATATATATATATATATATATATATATATATAGTGTCTGTACGTGTCGATCTCTTACGTTTAGATTTAATAGTTTTTCTGCTTGTATGCGGGTGTTTTCACATATTCACCATAACGAACGGGACAGTAAATGGACTGTCGGGAACAAATCACAAATAGACCCTTGTCTGCTTGACACATAATTCATTCGTTGTCTTTTTCTTCTCTAGCAGTAGGCACCTGGAAATGAAAGCATTCTTCTTTCGAATTCGGACACTCAAAACGCCGAGGTACCGTTTCCAAATCTTTATTTCCAAAAGGTTCCACGTCTTGAAGTCTGTAGTTCTTAATCGTCACCGTACATTTTCCTTAGTGGATGCTTCCATTGGTTTCCATCACCTGACACTTAATTACCCGACTATTAATCACGAACATATAATCACTAAACTTTAAACCACATGGTTTTTCATCACGTGGACATTTAATCACTCGACACCGAGCCAATTAATCACCTACCAAAGAAAATAAAATGTGATTACGTATTCATTAGGTAAAATGTTTAGCCCTTTTAACAATTTTGGGGTTATTTTTACGAGAGATTAGAATCTATAGAGTAAAAATGTCCCCCCCCCGCCAATCATCCAAGGGTTAGAGGAGAGGCTATCTTTGCGCTTAAGGTAAATATCGACCACTTTTTAAACAATAACTTTTTAACAAATAAACAATAAAACATAACATTTATTTAAATTAATTTATTTTTACTTTTAAAAATGTAAAACTTCTACAAATAGTTTGTTGTATAAACAAAAACTCTGAAGACGAGGACAATTGTTTGCAAAAAATGGATTTACAGATTATGAAATATATTTAAAAAACAGACAAATATAATATGGTGAAAAAATAATATCCTTCAAGCGCTTTCGGAAATTCCCAAGTGATTAAATGTCTCGATGTGATTATGTGTCCACTTAATGAAAAAAAAATAATGTGATTAAATGTCTAGCGTCCTTGATTAATAGTCATGTGATGAATGTCGGGTAATGAAAAGACAGTACACCATATTGGTTTACCAAAAATTCTGAAATTCTTAAGTGAATAAATGTCTCGATGTGATTAAGTGTCTACGTGATGAAAAAGATATCCCGTTCCAGACTTATTCCTAATTCAGATTTTTGTCTTGCTTACCGGCCTCTGACGTTAAAGAGGATAAACTCGTTTGTCATGTATGCAACATCGTGTTTTTTTTTCTAACTCAAATTCCAAACTAGTTTTGTTTATGCTTTCTCTCTAGTCATAAAATTTTCCCTTGAGCCAAAATTACCCAGTGGTAAATCTTACCTTACGCCACAACCGAACACTGACCACTCTAATTTGTTTTTTTTAGGGGTATTCGATGTCGCTGACAACGAATATGACACTGAAACCCACCGCAAATTTACCGTTTGCATGGTATGAACCCCTAGACCTTGGGACTATTTTGTGCCATTTCAGCGCCTTTGGTAGTGTTTTACTTACATGATACGTTCGCATGCGAACAGGCGTAGTGAAGTGTCTTATGACATCTCGTAGGAATCTTTGAAATAAAGTTTAAAAAAAAAAAAAATGTCGTTCATTTTTTTTTTCGTCTTACGTTGTTTTTAATGCTTTTTTAATTGATGAAAAAAATAAAGTTTTTACGAGCGGTTTACAAAAACATAAGCACCAAACGCATTTTTTTATTTATACTTCTTTTTTTTTGGGAGGGGGTATTCCATTAACAGATTCATCTGCATTTTAATTAACCGTTTTTCCGTAAGTAACGCGCTGACATTTACTATTTCACAAATATTCTGTTTAAATTGAGGAAAGGGTGCGGGGGGGGGGGGCTCCACCACCGCCCCCTCCCCAATGTAAAAAGAATTTTTGTTTAAATTAAAAAATGAACCACATGTTTTTAAAAACCAAAATTAGAGTGATAAGTGTTCTGTTGTAAGGTAACATTTACCCGAATTAATTTAACATAGTAATAATCGCTCTGACCCTTGGCACTGCCCGCCACAACATAACACAGATACTGCGCTGTGATCATAGCCAAAGGGTCACTACATAACACTTATCAAATTCCTGATTATTTTATTCATGTGTTTTTGTTAATGAAAAAAAAAGGGTAATCTCCAAAAATACCGTTAGGGCTTACAACATGGCCGCCAGAAGAGTCACGTGATCCGGTTGATCCAAAACATGAATCGTGCAAATGGAAAACGCAGCCTTGAAGGCAAACTTTGACAAACAATCACAATTTGTTTGTATTTAATTTTTTGTTGATATAATGTTGTTATAAAAATAGGCAAACTTTGAGAAACAATCTTAGGTTGTTTTTAGTTAAAACAGTGTTTATAAAAAGTATTTTATTCAGAACAAACAAGTGGTCGACTAGGTGTATCAGAATTTTAGGCGGAATTTTTGATACCCTCAACAAAAAACTGCGAATAAAATATATAAAACTCGTAATTTCTGTTTTTAAAGTGGGTTGTCAATTTTCTTTATGAAATATACTTCCAAAATAAACTATTACAGTCGTTTAAAACATAATAGAAGTATTATTTTTTATTTTTTAAAAACAATGTTTACAAAATGTCTACGCACGTTCGTTTAAATATAAACTGTTTTTTTTTTACATCATATTTTTATAACATTACACCTTAAAAAAAATGAACACCTTGTTTTAAATACCATTTTTATGAAAAACTCTGAATAAAATATTTTTATAAACACTGTTTTAAAAAACAAACAAACTGTGATTGTTTCTCAACAAAAAAATTAAATGACCGTTCTAAATAAATTATTTATTATTATGATATTGAAAAACTGTTTTTGTACTTAATTATTATGCTTGTTTGTCAAAGTTTGCTTTACATTTGCGTTTTCCGGTTTCGTAATATGGCGATTCATGTTTTGGATCAACCGGATCACGTGACTCTTCTGGCGGCCATGTTGTAAGCCCTAACGGTATTTTTGGAGATTACCAAAAAAAAGTAACAGAGGAAATTATTTTCTGATTAAAACCACTTCTGACTAATATAAACCAAGTCACCGAACTTGAGTTTGAGACAATACGAAACCTTAAGAGTGCAAATACAGTCACTTTTGTAAATGTAAAAAAAAAAAAAAAAGAATGAGTCAAACACAACTAGCCACGTGTTACAGGAACAATGTCTGTACTTATGAAGTCACACTTGAAGACCCGGAGAAAATGGGGAACCTGTTGCGAACTCAGGAACTGTGCCAGTATACTTAAAGACCTGCCAAAAAAGAACACGCTGGACACTGGCGTAATTTTACCGGTCAGTGAAGCTACTAATAGTCGCCGCCACTCGTTGGCATTGGTCGTACAATACAAAAAAAAAAAAAAAAAAAAGACAACAAAAGAAACAAAAACAAAACAAAACAACAACAAAAAAAATAAAACACAAAAATACAATAGTTAATTTAAAAGTTTCATAGATCTCAAGTCACACACACACACACACACACACACACACACACACACACACACACACACACACACTTTAATATAAAAAAATGCGCACGCACACACACACACACACATACAGAAATTGTATATATATATATATATATATATATATATATATATATCCTTTTTGTAAAAACGCTGGGGTTTTCATTAGTTAGCTTTAGGTTCTACAGAGTGACGATAATTTATATCTGAGGTACTTATCTAGTTTATGACCCAATATCAGGCAACTTCGTCTCGACAGCTTCTAACAGACTTTTTTTTACATCAGGATTACCCCTTATCAAATTACGTAAGCACCAGAAAAATGCCGAAGTGAAGATTGATAAACGAATAATTTAAACGTGGTATTTACCTCTCTCTTCTCCCAGGTTAATAATGAAATAAAAAAAAAACATTCTTAACATGGAAAAATGGAGACAGTTCAGATTCCCATAGCATATAGCATAATCATTTTTAATAAAAAAATACTGGTTTAATAAAATTCACGCTTTAATTGAAACTTGTCAAATGACAACTTATTGGATAATCGCTTCGGCATCACCCAGATGCTTAACCTAGTAGGTGATGCCCTTTTCTTCTTCCTGGAAGTAAGCTCCTACATCAGAGACGTTGCAAGCATGTATCTACTCTATCGTTTTTTTTTTCACGGTAGTGCTTGTCTGAGCTCCAATCTATGGTACCATTTTGCCAAATTTTCACAAGAAACACTCGACTAGCTACAACCACTATCAACAAATTCCCCCAATCTCTATCTAAACGAAGCTTAAACGAACAATGATTCTTTCCTAGAATTTTCTGCCTGGGGAACACTGTTCCATTAGCTTGTTTCGCGGCCGACTACAATATGGTAACCTTCAAGTCCAATGTAAACAAGTTCTTGTTGAACCGTTCTCTTAAATAATTAGATTCTTACCAATTTACACCATTAACGATCACTATACTAGTACCTTATATACATTAACCTATATCCCCAAGTGGCCTTCGGGCCTTGATAAGTAGTGGCTCCCCTTGTAAAAAAAAAAAAAAACCCTGCCAGAAGATGTCGGGGCGAAGTTGCTGGAGATTGGGCCGTAAACTAGATAAGTACTTCAGATATAAATTATTGTCCAGAGGTTGAGATCTGGGACGGCCTTAGCCTTTTGGCCAAGACACACACACACACACACACACACACACACACACACACACACACACACATTTTAATATAAAAAAATGCGCACACACACACACACACACACACATACAGAAATTGTATATATATATATATATCCTTTTTGTAAAAACGCTGGGGTTTTCATTAGTTAGCTTTAGATTCCACAGAGTGAATGAGGTATTGTGGTAAATGTTGCCAGTCAAGAGTAAAGTCGCCACAGACTTCATTTTTACTTTAGTAACAAAGACCCTGCAACACTCCCCTCTCCAGATCTTATAGGGCCTTGTGCCTAAATTTGTTTTGTCTTTTGGAGATTTTACTTTTTTAAATGTTTTAATTTTATATTGGAAATTTTTTAAATTGTAATTTGTTCTTTAAACGAAATAAATTAAATATAAAGATCAAAGTGTAGTATCTGTTCTGGCAGATACTGCAATCAAATACCATATATAAGACCATTGCTCTTTTAGCAATCAGTTATTGGTCAATGTAGGGGAAACCCTTCATACCAATTGTCACTATCCAGCTCCCCTACTCCCTGGGGAGCTGGTCCTCATTTCCCCCATCTCTCCACATTAAAAAAACGGCCCTGAGCCTAATTTGCTCAGTGGGGAAGCAAATAAATCCCTCAGCCCTTGTGGCCCTCGGGACAAGATCAAAGTGTAGTATCTGTTCCGGCAGATACTGGCATCCAAAGACCATATGTGAGAGCAACCCCACATATAAGACCATTGCTCTTGTAGCAATTAGTTATTGGTCAATGTAGGGGAAACCCTTCATACCAATTGTCACTATCCAGCTCCCCTACTCCCTGGGGAGCTGGTCCCCATTTCCCCCATCTCTCCACATTAAAAAAACGGCCCTGAGCCTAATTTGCTCAGTGGGGAAGCAAATAAATCCCTCAGCCCTTGTGGCCCTCGGGACAAGATCAAAGTGTAGTATCTGTGCCGGCAGATGCTGCACTTAAGATAATTTGTACCAGTCAATGGAGGGGAAACCCTCTATACTGGGACAATTATTATTTTTGGTAACCAGAGTGCCCCCTTTTTGCCTACTTTTAGGGGAGCTGGTTTTTACCTCACATTAAAAACGGCCTTGTGCCTAATTTGCTCAGTGGGGGAGCAAATAAATACCATCTGTTCCGGCAGATACTGGCATCCAAAGACCATATGTGAGAGCAACCCCACATATAAGACCATTGCTCTTGTAGCAATTAGTTATTGGTCAATGTAGGGGAAACCCTTCATACCAATTGTCACTATCCAGCTCCCCTACTCCCTGGGGAGCTGGTCCCCATTCCCCCCATCTCTCCACATTAAAAAAACGGCCCTGAGCCTAATTTGCTCAGTGGGGAAACAAATAAATATCAGATGAAATCTCACTAGTGTAGTATTTGTTCCGGCAGATACTGCGATCAATACCATCTTGTAGCAATCAGTTATTGGTCAATGTAGGGGGATTCATACCAATTGTCACTATCCAGTTCCTCTTGGGGGAGCTAGTCCCCCTTCCCTTTACTCTCCACATTAAAAAATGGCGTTGGGGAAGCAAATAAACAAACAGATCCTGAGATCTATGGAGTTTTTAAATTAACTATGTTATTTGTTGTTATTTATTTATTTTTTTTTGTTAGTTTTATTTGTACAACGAATGCTAAGGCGAGACGACGATTAGGTCGTCAACTAAATAAGTTCCATATATTTTTGTCACATTTAGGCCGGTGCATCTGCTACTAGTTTTTGCCCTCCTAAACAGGGTTAAAAAAAAAAGTCGCCAACCGGAGAGTTCCTAAACTGTAATCTAAGCTTCAACCACTGTCCCATCAACAAAATATTGCATCCCTCTGCCTGTTTTGCAAGAATTTTAATGGCGGATGCTCCGACAAACTACTAGCCCTTGTACCCCCACTAGGTAAATGCCCCCGAAAAAAACCCCGCCAAGCAGCAAAGTCACACCCATACACGGTACAGATTCGTAAATGTAAGAAAGCTTTCTACTCTAATAGTTTGTTTCCCAGAACTACTAGACTTGGAACTCACTTCCGGCTTCCTGCTACCCTGACTTTACTAACATTCATAAGTTCAAGTGTAATATGAATAGACTCCTTGCTGCTCAACTCCCTACATAGTATCCCTGCAATTCCATAATAGTAGCCCCCTACATCAAAGTGGGACTATAGCTTGTTTGGGGGGTGAAAATGTAATTTAAAAATATGACAAGAAGAAAATGTGACCCGTTGGGTAACGTATTCATTTCGTGTGAGATCGTTTGAATCACAAAAATGAGTTTGCAAAACCAGTTTAATTTTACCAAATAAAAACAAGCAAAAATTAGTTCTTTTCTGCTGATTTTCTCTCTGTTTATGTAATCTACGCGGGAATTAGTTATTTTCTGCTGATTTTCTCTCTGTTTATGTAATGTACGCGGGAATTACACAGCTGTATCCATCTGTTGTACACCGCTGTCTTGTTTAAAATATTTCATTTTAAGAGTTTAGGCACCGCCAAAACTGGGAGGGGGGGCAGGCAAGTACTTTTTGACGGACCGTCTTTTTAAAAATCTACTAAAAATCAGGTAATTATCCAATCAATACGAAATTTTCAGTGATTATTAAGAGAAGAATGAACTTTATAACAGTGTACTTATTTTTCATAAACAATATTTATATATATATTTTTGCTTACAACCCCCCCTTGTTTTGAGGGGGTTCCAAATATGCTTAAAATAATCATCTGAAACTGAACAAAACATATCGTGTTGTTGTAAGGGACGGGATTATAGATTAAAAAAAAAACTTGTTTGGATACCTTATTTTGATGTCTGAATATCAGAACTTCGATTGTGTTTAATGCTGAATACGGAAATCGCATTG